>NC_134690.1:402495692-402570692 GCF_050947455.1 Rhinoderma darwinii
GAGCATGCTGGTATATCCTGGGTATCTCCTGTATATAATTATATATGTACAGCTGGTATAAGTTATACATCTTCTTGTATATAGTGATATGGAGCATGCTGGTATAACCTGGGTATCTTCTGTATATAATTATATATGTACAGCTGGTATAAGTTATACATCTTCCTGTATATAGTGATATGGAGCATGCTGGTATAACCTGGGTATATTCTGTATATAATTATATATGTACAGCTGGTATAAGTTATACATCTTCTTGTATATAGTGATATGGAGCATGCTGGTATAACCTGGGTATCTTCTGTATATAATTATATGTGTACAGCTGGTATAAGTTATACATCTTCTTGTATATAGTGATATGGAGCATGCTGGCATAACCTGGGTATCTTCTGTATATAATTATATATGTACAGCTGGTATAAGTTATACATCTTCTTGTATATAGTGATATGGAGCATGCTGGTATAACCTGGGTATCTCCTGTATATAATTATATATGTACAGCTGGTATAAGTTACACATCTTCTTGTACATAGTGATATGGAGCATGCTGGTATAACCTGGGCATCTTTAGTATATAATTATATATGTACAGCTGGTATAAGTTATACATCTTCTTGTATATAGTGATATGGAGCATGCTGGTATAACCTGGGTATCTTCTGTATATAATTATATATGTACAGCTGGTATAAGTTATACATCTTCTTGTATATAGTGATATGGAGCATGCTGGTATAACCTGGGTATCTTCTGTATATAATTATATATGTACAGCTGGTATAAGTTATACATCTTCTTGTATATAGTGATATGGAGCATGCTGGTATAACCTGGGTATCTTCTGTATATAATTATATATGTACAGCTGGTATAAGTTATACATCTTCTTGTATATAGTGATATGGAGCATGCTGGTATAACCTGGGTATCTCCTGTATATAATTATATATGTACAGCTGGTATAAGTTATACATCTTCTTGTATATAGTGATATGGAGCATGCTGGTATAACCTGGGTATCTTCCTATATATAATTATATATGTACAGCTGGTATAAGTTATACATCTTCTTGTATATAGTGATATGGAGCATGCTGGTATAACCTGGGTATCTTCTGTATATAATTATATATGTACAGCTGGTATAAGTTATACATCTTCTTGTATATAGTGATATTGAGCATGCTGGTATAACCTGGGTAACTTCTGTATATAATTATATATGTACAGCTGGTATAAGTTATACATCTTCTTGTATATAGTGATATGGAGCATGCTGGTATAACCTGGGTATCTCCTGTATATAATTATATATGTACAGCTGGTATAAGTTACACATCTTCTTGTACACAGTGATATGGAGCATGTTGGTATAACCTGGACATCTTCAGTATATAATTATATATGTACAGCTGGTATAAGTTATACATCTTCTTGTATATAGTGATATGGAGCATGCTGGTATAACCTGGGTATCTTCTGTATATAATTATATATGTACAGCTGGTATAAGTTATACATCTTCTTGTATATAGTGATATGGAGCATGCTGGTATAACCTGGGTATCTTCTGTATATAATTATATATGTACAGCTGGTATAAGTTATACATCTTCTGTATATAGTGATATGGAGCATGCTGGTATAACCTGGGTATCTCCTGTATATAATTATATATGTACAGCTGGTATAAGTTACACATCTTCTTGTACATAGTGATATGGAGCATGCTGGTATAACCTGGGCATCTTCAGTATATAATTATATATGTACAGCTGGGATAAGTTATACATCTTCTTGTATATAGTGATATGGAGCATGCTGGAATAACCTGGGTATCTTCTGTATATAATTATATATGTACGGCTGGTATAAATCATACATCTTCCTGTATATAGTGATATAGAGCAGGCTGGTATAACCTGGGTATCTTCTGTATATAATTATATATGTACAGCTGGTATAAGTTATACATCTTCCTGTATATAGTGATATAGAGCAGGCTGGTATAACCTGGGTATCTTCTGTATATAATTATATATGTACAGCTGGTATAAGTTATACATCTTCTTATATATAGTGATATGGATCATGCTGCTATAACCTGGGTATCTTCTGTATATAATTATATATGTACAGCTGGTATAAGTTATACATCTTCTTGTATATAGTGATATGGAGCATGCTGGTATAACCTGGGTATCTTCTGTATATAATTATATATGTACAGCTGGTATAAGTTATACATCTTCTTGTATATAGTGATATGGAGCATGCTGGTATAACCTGGGTATCTTCTGTATATAATTATATATGTACAGCTGGTATAAGTTATACATCTTCCTGTATATAGTGATATGGAGCATGCTGGTATAACCTGGGTATCTCCTGTATATAATTATATATGTACAGCTGGTATAAGTTATACATCTTCTTGTATATAGTGATAAGGAGCATGCTGGTATAACCTGTGTATATTATGTATATAATTATATATGTACAGCTGGTATAAGCTCTACATCTTCTTGTATATAGTGATATGGAGCATGCTGGTATATCCTGGGTATCTTCTGTATATAATTATATATGTACAGCTGGTATAAGTTATACATCTTCTTGTATATAGTGATATGGAGCATGCTGGTATAACCTGAGTATCTTCTGTATATAATTATATATGTACAGCTGGTATAAGTTATACATCTTCTTGTATATAGTGATATGGAGCAAGCTGGTATAACCTGGGTATCTCCTGTATATAATTATATATGTACAGCTGGTATAAGTTATACATCTTCTTGTATATAGTGATATGGAGCATGCTGGTATAACCTGGGTATCTTCTGTATATAATTATATATGTACAGCTGGTATAAGTTATACATCTTCTTGTATATAGTGATATGGAGCATGCTGGTATAACCTGGGTATCTTCTGTATATAA
Organism: Rhinoderma darwinii; assembly: GCF_050947455.1. Classification (NCBI taxonomy): domain Eukaryota; kingdom Metazoa; phylum Chordata; class Amphibia; order Anura; family Rhinodermatidae; genus Rhinoderma; species Rhinoderma darwinii. The sequence continues at coordinate 402,498,643 of NC_134690.1, forward strand.
TTATATATGTACAGCTGGTATAAGTTATACATCTTCTTGTATATAGTGATATGGAGCATGCTGGTATAACCTGGGTATCTCCTGTATATAATTATATATGTACAGCTGGTATAAGTTACACATCTTCTTGTACATAGTGATATGGAGCATGCTGATATAACCTGAGCATCTTCAGTATATAATTATATATGTACAGCTGGGATAAGTTGTACATCTTCTTGTATATAGTGATATGGAGCATGCTGGAATAACCTGGGTATCTTCTGTATATAATTATATATGTACGGCTGGTATAAATCATACATCTTCCTGTATATAGTGATATAGAGCAGGCTGGTATAACCTGGGTATCTTCTGTATATAATTATATATGTACAGCTGGTATAAGTTATACATCTTCCTGTATATAGTGATATAGAGCAGGCTGGTATAAATCATACATCTTCCTGTATATAGTGATATAGAGCAGGCTGGTATAACCTGGGTATCTTCTGTATATAATTATATATGTACAGCTGGTATAAGTTATACATCTTCCTGTATATAGTGATATAGAGCAGGCTGGTATAACCTGGGTATCTTCTGTATATAATTATATATGTACAGCTGGTATAAGTTATACATCTTCTTATATATAGTGATATGGATCATGCTGGTATAACCTGGGTATCTTCTGTATATAATTATATATGTACAGCTGGTATAAGTTATACATCTTCTTGTATATAGTGATATGGAGCATGCTGGTATAACCTGGGTATCTTCTGTATATAATTATATATGTACAGCTGGTATAAGTTATACATCTTCTTGTATATAGTGATATGGAGCATGCTGGTATAAGCTGGGTATCTCCTGTATATAATTATATATGTACAGCTGGTATAAGTTATACATCTTCTTATATATAGTGATATGGATCATGCTGGTATAACCTGGGTATCTTCTGTATATAATTATATATGTACAGCTGGTATAAGTTATACATCTTCTTGTATATAGTGATATGGAGCATGCTGGTATAACCTGGGTATCTCCTGTATATAATTATATATGTACAGCTGGTATAAGTTACACATCTTCTTGTACATAGTGATATGGAGCATGCTGGTATAACCTGGGTATCTTCTGTATATAATTATATATGTACAGCTGGTATAAGTTATACATCTTCTTGTATATAGTGATATGGAGCATGCTGGTATAAGCTGGGTATCTCCTGTATATAATTATATATGTACAGCTGGTATAAGTTATACATCTTCTTATATATAGTGATATGGATCATGCTGGTATAACCTGGGTATCTTCTGTATATAATTATATATGTACAGCTGGTATAAGTTATACATCTTCTTGTATATAGTGATATGGAGCAGGCTGGTATAACCTGGGTATCTTTTGTATATAATTATATATGTACAGCTGGTATAAGTTATACATCTTCTTGTATATAGTGATATGGAGCATGCTGGTATATCCTGGGTATCTTCTGTATATAATTATATATGTACAGCTGGTATAAGTTATACATCTTCTTGTATATAGTGATATGGAGCATGCTGGTATAACCTGGGTATCTTCTGTATATAATTATATATGTACAGCCGGTATAAGTTATACATCTTCTTGTATATAGTGATAAGGAGCATGCTGGTATAACCTGTGTATATTATGTATATAATTATATATGTACAGCTGGTATAAGCTCTACATCTTCTTGTATATAGTGATATGGAGCATGCTGGTATATCCTGGGTATCTTCTGTATATAATTATATATGTACAGCTGGTATAAGTTATACATCTTCTTGTATATAGTGATATGGAGCATGCTGGTATAACCTGAGTATCTTCTGTATATAATTATATATGTACAGCTGGTATAAGTTATACATCTTCTTGTATATAGTGATATGGAGCATGCTGGTATAACCTGGGTATCTCCTGTATATAATTATATATGTACAGCTGGTATAAGTTATACATCTTCTTGTATATAGTGATATGGAGCATGCTGGTATAACCTGGGTATCTTCTGTATATAATTATATATGTACAGCTGGTATAAGTTATACATCTTCTTGTATATAGTGATATGGAGCATACTGGTATAACCTGGGTATCTTCTGTATATAATTATATATGTACAGCTGGTATAAGTTATACATCTTCTTGTATATAGTGATATGGAGCATGCTGGTATAACCTGGGTATCTCCTGTATATAATTATATATGTACAGCTGGTATAAGTTACACATCTTCTTGTACATAGTGATATGGAGCATGCTGGTATAACCTGGGCATCTTCAGTATATAATTATATATGTACAGCTGGGATAAGTTATACATCTTCTTGTATATAATGATATGGAGCATGCTGGAATAACCTGGGTATCTTCTGTATATAATTATATATGTACGGCTGGTATAAATCATACATCTTCCTGTATATAGTGATATAGAGCAGGCTGGTATAACCTGGGTATCTTCTGTATATAATTATATATGTACAGCTGGTATAAGTTATACATCTTCCTGTATATAGTGATATAGAGCAGGCTGGTATAACCTGGGTATCTTCTGTATATAATTATATATGTACAGCTGGTATAAGTTATACATCTTCTTATATATAGTGATATGGATCATGCTGGTATAACCTGGGTATCTTCTGTATATAATTATATATGTACAGCTGGTATAAGTTATACATCTTCTTGTATATAGTGATATGGAGCATGCTGGTATAACCTGGGTATCTTCTGTATATAATTATATATGTACAGCTGGTATAAGTTATACATCTTCTTGTATATAGTGATATGGAGCATGCTGGTATATCCTGGGTATCTTCTGTATATAATTATATATGTACAGCTGGTATAAGTTATACATCTTCTTGTATATAGTGATATGGAGCATGCTGGTATAACCTGGGTATCTTCTGTATATAATTATATATGTACAGCCGGTATAAGTTATACATCTTCTTGCATATAGTGATATGGAGCATGCTGGTATAAGCTGGGTATCTCCTGTATATAATTATATATGTACAGCTGGTATAAGTTATACATCTTCGTGTATATAGTGATATGGAACATGCTGGTATAACCTGGGTATCTTCTGTATATAATTATATATGTACAGCTGGTATAAGTTATACATCTTCTTGTATATAGTGATATGGAGCATGCTGGTATAACCTGGGCATCTTCTGTATATGATTATATATGTACAGCTGGTATAAGTTATACATCTTCCTGTATATAGTGATGTGGAGCATGCTGGTATAACCTGGGTATCTTCTGTATATAATTATATATGTACAGCTGGTATAAGTTATACACCTTCTTGTATATAGTGATATGGAGCATGCTGGTATAACCTGGGTGTCTTCTGTATATAATTATATATGTACAGCTGGTATAAGTTATACATCTTCTTGTATATAGTGATATGGAGCATGCTGGTATAACCTGGGCATCTTCTGTATATAATTATATATGTACAGCAGGTATAAGTTATACATCTTCTTGTATATAGTGATATGGAACATGCTGGTATAACCTGGGTATCTTCTGTATATAATTATATATGTACAGCTGGTATAAGTTATATATCTTCTTGTATATAGTGATACGGAGCATGCTGGTATAACCTGGGTATCTTCTGTATATAATTATATATGTACAGCTGGTATAAGTTATACATCTTCTTGTATATAGTGATATGGAGCATGCTGGTATAACCTGGGTATCTTCTGTATATAATTATATATGTACAGCTGGTATAAGTTATACATCTTCCTCTATATAATGATATGGAGCATGCTGGTATAACCTGGGTATCTTCTGTATATAATTATATATGTACAGCTGGTGTAAGTTATATATCTTCTTGTATATAGTGATATGGAGCATGCTGGTATAACCTGGGTATCTTCTGTATATAATTATATATGTACAGCTGGTATAAGCTATACATCTTCTTGTATATAGTGATATGGAGCATGCTGGTATAACCCGGGTATCTTCTGTATATAATTATATATGTACTGTTGGTATAAGTTATACATCTTCCTGTATATAGTGATACGGAGCATGCTGGTATAACCTGGGTATATTCTGTATATAGTTATATATGTACAGCCGGTATAAGTTATACATCTTCTTGTATATAGTGATATGGAGCATGCTGGTATAACCTGCGTGTCTTCTGTATATAATTATATATGTACAGCTGGTATAAGTTATACATCTTCTTGTATATAGTGATATGGAGCATGCTGGTATAACCTGGGTATCTTCTGTATATGATTATATATGTACAGCTGGTATAAGTTATAGATCTTCCTGTATATAGTGATATGAAGCATGCTGGTATAACCTGGGCATCTTCTGTATATAATTATATATGTACAGCTGGTATAAGTTATACATCTTCTTGTATATAGTGATATGGAGCATGCTGGTATAACCTGGGTATCTTCTGTATATAATTATATATGTACAGCCGGTATAAGTTATACATCTTCTTGCATATAGTGATATGGAGCATGCTGGTATAAGCTGGGTATCTCCTGTATATAATTATATATGTACAGCTGGTATAAGTTATACATCTTCGTGTATATAGTGATATGGAACATGCTGGTATAACCTGGGTATCTTCTGTATATAATTATATATGTACAGCTGGTATAAGTTATACATCTTCTTGTATATAGTGATATGGAGCATGCTGGTATAACCTGGGTATCTTCTGTATATAGTTATATATGTACAGCCGGTATAAGTTATACATCTTCTTGTATATAGTGATATGGAGCATGCTGGTATAACCTGCGTGTCTTCTGTATATAATTATATATGTACAGCTGGTATAAGTTATACATCTTCTTGTATATAGTGATATGGAGCATGCTGGTATAACCTGGGTATCTTCTGTATATGATTATATATGTACAGCTGGTATAAGTTATAGATCTTCCTGTATATAGTGATATGAAGCATGCTGGTATAACCTGGGCATCTTCTGTATATAATTATATATGTACAGCTGGTATAAGTTATACATCTTCTTGTATATAGTGATATGGAGCATGCTGGTATAACCTGGGTATCTCCTGTATATAATTATATATGTACAGCTGGTATAAGTCATACATCTTCTTGTATATAGTGATATGGAGCATGCTGGAATAACCTGGGTATCTTCTGTATATAATTATATATGTACAGCTGGTATAAGTTATACATCTTCTTGTATATAGTGATATGGAACATGCTGGTATAACCTGGGTATCTTCTGTATATAATTATATATGTACAGCTGGTATAAGTTATACATCTTCTTGTATATAGTGATATGGAGCATGCTGGTATAACCTGGGTATCTTCTGTATATAATTATATATGTACAGCTGGTATAAGTTATATATCTTCTTGTATATAGTGATACGGAGCATGCTGGTATAACCTGGGTATCTTCTGTATATAATTATATATGTACAGCTGGTATAAGTTATACATCTTCTTGTATATAGTGATATGGAGCATGCTGGTATAACCTGGGTATCCTCTGTATATAATTATATATGTACAGCTGGTATAAGTTATACATCTTCGTGTATATAGTGATATGGAACATGCTGGTATAACCTGGGTATCTTCTGTATATAATTATATATGTACAGCTGGTATAAGTTATACATCTTCTTGTATATAGTGATATGGAGCATGCTGGTATAACCTGGGCATCTTCTGTATATGATTATATATGTACAGCTGGTATAAGTTATACATCTTCCTGTATATAGTGATGTGGAGCATGCTGGTATAACCTGGGTATCTTCTGTATATAATTATATATGTACAGCTGGTATAAGTTATACACCTTCTTGTATATAGTGATATGGAGCATGCTGGTATAACCTGGGTGTCTTCTGTATATAATTATATATGTACAGCTGGTATAAGTTATACATCTTCTTGTATATAGTGATATGGAGCATGCTGGTATAACCTGGGCATCTTCTGTATATAATTATATATGTACAGCAGGTATAAGTTATACATCTTCTTGTATATAGTGATATGGAGCATGCTGGTATAACCTGGGTATCTTCTGTATATAATTATATATGTACAGCTGGTGAAAGGTATACATCTTCTTGTATATAGTGATATGGAGCATGCTGGTATAACCTGGGTATCTTCTGTATATAATTATATATGTACAGCTGGTATAAGTTATACATCTTCTTGTATATAGTGATATGGAGCATGCTGGTATAACCTGGGTGTCTTCTGTATATAATTATATATGTACAGCTGGTATAAGTTATACATCTTCTTGTATATAGTGATATGGAGCATGCTGGTATAACCTGGGCATCTTCTGTATATAATTATATATGTACAGCAGGTATAAGTTATACATCTTCTTGTATATAGTGATATGGAGCATGCTGGTATAACCTGGGTATCTTCTGTATATAATTATATATGTACAGCTGGTATAAGTTATACATCTTCTTGTATATAGTGATATGGAGCATGCTGGTATAACCTGGGTATCTTCTGTATATGATTATATATGTACAGCTGGTATAAGTTATACATCTTCTTGTATATAGTGATATGGAGCATGCTGGTATAACCTGGGTGTCTTCTGTATATAATTATATATGTACAGCTGGTATAAGTTATACATCTTCTTGTATATAGTGATATGGAGCATGCTGGTATAACCTGGGCATCTTCTGTATATAATTATATATGTACAGCAGGTATAAGTTATACATCTTCTTGTATATAGTGATATGGAGCATGCTGGTATAACCTGGGTATCTTCTGTATATAATTATATATGTACAGCTGGTATAAGTTATACATCTTCTTGTATATAGTGATATGGAGCATGCTGGTATAACCTGGGTATCCTCTGTATATAATTATATATGTACTGCTGGTATAAGTTATACATCTTCTTGTATATAGTGATATGGATCATGCTGGTATAACCTGGGTATCTTCTGTATATAATTATATATGTACAGCTGGTATAAGTTATACATCTTCTTGTATATAGTGATATGGAACATGCTGGTATAACCTGGGTATCTTCTGTATATAATTATATATGTACAGCTGGTATAAGTTATACATCTTCTTGTATATAGTGATATGGACGATGCTGGTATAACCTGGGCATTTTTTTTGTATTAGGAATTGTGTAATTTTTTCTGACAGATTCTTTTGAAATTGTAAATAAAATATTTTGTAAGAAGTAAAATGACTCTGTCTTAATAGTCATTGTTGTTTTATCTTCAGTCATTATCCCTGATGAATATTTTTATGAATTGCTAACAGAATAAAATTAAAAAACAAACCAAAACAAAAAGAAACAATGAACTTGAATGATTTTGGGATATTGTGTTCAGATTCCCACACATTTTCCCTTTTCACCTTCTGAGCTGACAAATCTAATGGTGTTCAGAGCTGCAGATGAGTTTTTGTGTTTGTGTGGGTGTTTTAAATGCTGGTAAATTGCAGACAATTTTTGTGTGTATTTTATAAAACAAAGCACAAGGATTTCAGTGTCAGGTTTTGATCTTCTCTTTATAAATTTTGCATTCTCATGAGTTTTTTTTCTTCTGTCTGCCGGTGCTACATCATAATGAAGAGATAAAGTGTAACATTTTCTTTTGTTATGAAAATTTGCAAAAGCTTCAGAGATCTTCTCAATTTACATGAAAAATGATCTTTATAGTTATACAGTTAGTAACTAGTCCATCAAGTTTAACCTTCAAACCTCAGTTCATCCAGAGGAAAGCTATAGCCACGCAGTGTTGACCGATTTGCCATAAAGGAAAAGAATTATACTTTTCTGACCCATTACTGTAAAATTCAGCACACAGTTATGTCATCTCCATAGTCAATCATTGCTCTGAACACCGTTAGATTTGGCAGCTCAGAGGGTGAAAAGGGAAAATGTGTGAGAATGTGAACACAATATACCCAAATCCTTCAAGTTCATTGTTTCTTTGTTTTTTTTGTTTGTTTTTATTTGTATGTTTTTTTTTATTTGTTTGGTCATAAAAAATGGGGGGACCCCACATCATTTTTTCTAATTATTATTATTATTATTTATTTTTTTAAATGACATTGGTTTCCCCCATTTTTCATGACCAGCCAGATACAACATAGCAGCAGCAGGCAGCATTACCAGGGTGGGAAGGTCCGCTGTTTTTGGGATTTCCCTAAATAACACCAGCCTGCGGCCGCCTGGGTGCCTAACCATCGCTATAGATGGTTGGGTATTGGATCGTACTCAGCTCTTCCCAGTACCCCTGGTGGCGGTGGGTACCAGGGTAATAATGGGGGTTAGTGTTATCCTCTGCACCCGCTATCACTAAGCCCTGCCCTGTCTATCAGCCGGCGGCCATTACTAAGGCAGTAGTAATAAAGTTAAAAAAAAATACCAGGACATCGAAAAAATATTTTATTGAAATAAAAAAACAACCCACACAACCCTCATTAACCATTTTTTTTAAAATAAAAAAAGCTGTCATCTAAGTAGTCCTCGAATCCGACGTAGTCCAACAGCCGAACCTGTAAAAAAAAAGAAACACACAAAAAAACCATTAGTAACACATGTGGTAGGCTTAGATACAGGGACCATGTGTGATTCTGTCTGATGGGCCCTGTACCTAAGCCTACTACAGGTTAGGCTTAGATACAGGGCCGCAGCAGATGGTAATCTTATACAGTGTAAGATTACTGTCTACTGGGGCTCTGTATCTAAGCCTACTATGTGGTAGGCTTAGATACAGGGCCCATCAGACAGAATCACACATGGGCCATGTATGTAAGCCTACCATGTGTGATACTGTCTGTTAGACCCTGTATCTAAGCTTACAACAAGGTAGGCTCAGATATAGGGCCCCAGCAGAACGTAATGTAAATACTTACCCTCCTCTTCGGTTCTGGGCACAGAGGAGGTCCTGACGCCATCCAGCGTCGCAACGCTGTGAGTGATGCACAGAATCGTGACGTCATGACGCGGGAGGACGTCAGGACCTTCGCTGCGCTCAGGAATAAGGAGGGTAAATATATTGTTGTTGCTCTGGGATCCGGGGCACCGGGCCAAAAGTCCCGGTCTTGGGCCCCGAAAGCCGGTGCTAACGACGCCACTGGATACACTGCTAAGCCTGCACCTCCCCCTCTTATCATGCACTGTGTATAGTACAGATACTGTTACTCTTGAACATATGTATTATACGCAGGTCAGGGCTGGAGAAGACATTATATTTGACAGTGTTCCTCCCATACATCCCTGAATGTCACAGATTTGCAGCACATTAGCTTTGGATGTGAAGCGACTGCAGTTGGAGTGTTACTTACTGCGCTTTTAATCCCATCTTCTTAAGAGAATGAAGCGCTCTCCGTCAGATGTGTCTTATAATTTCTTCAATAAACATTATTGTTTAAAGCCATAAATGAAGCTCATTAGTGGAGAGCGGCTCCATCTCTACTCTCCGTATGGAGTGACATTTTACTTATTATAGAGCTCGTCTTCATTAGGAAGACTTATTATTGCAGTGGTATTTATATCATTTAACGAGATTAAATTCAGCTCCATGCAGCTGACATACAGTAGATTTGCATCATTATTTCTGGGAGTCCATGCTGGCTTAGTTAATTCACTTTTTATTAACTCACAGTACATATTGTTATAAGATAAGTGTATATCAGCATGGCAAATAGGGCACTTAAATGTGCAATGCTTCAAATTTAGATCTAAAATTATGTGAGCCGCACTCACTATTCTGCTGGTGGAGTCACTATGTACATACATTACATTACTTATCCTGTACTGATCCTGAGTTCCATCCTGTATTATACTCCAGAGCTGTACTCCCTATTCTGCTGGTGGGGTCACTGTATACATACATTACATTACTTATCCTGTACTGATCCTGAGTTACATCCTGTTTTATACTCCAGAGCTGTACTCCCTATTCTGCTGGTGAGGTCACTGTATACATACATTACATTACTTATCCTGTACTGATCCTGAGTTACATCCTGTTTTATACTCCAGAGCTGCACTCACTATTCTGCTGGTGGAGTCACTATGTACATACATTACATTACTTATCCTGTACTGATCCTGAGTTCCATCCTGTATTATACTCCTGAGCTGCACTCATTATTCTGCTGGTGGAGTCACTGTGTACATACATTACATTACTTATCCTGTACTGATCCTGAGTTACATCCTGTTTTATACTCCAGAGCTGCACTCACTATTCTGCTGGTGGAGTCACTGTGTACATACATTACATTACTTATGCTGTACTTATCCTGAGTTACATCCTGTATTTTACTCCAGAGCTGCACTCACTATTCTGTTAGTGGAGTCACTGTGTGCATACATTACATTACTTATCCTGTACTGATCCTGAGTTACATCCTATATTATACTCCAGAGCTGCACTCACTATTCTGCTGGTGGAGACAATGTGTACATACATTACATTACTTATCCTGTACTGATCCTGAGTTACATCCTGTTTTATTCTCCAGAGCTGCACTCACTATTCTGCTGGTGGAGTCACTGTGTACATACATTACATTACTTATCCTGTACTGATCCTGAGTTACATCCTGTTTTATACTCCAGAGCTGCACTCACTATTCTGCTGGTGGAGTCACTGTGCACATACATTACATTACTTATCCTGTACTGATCCGGAGTTACATCCTGTATTATACTCCAGAGCTGCACTCACTATTCTGCTGTTGTAGTCAATGTGTACATACATTACATTACTTATCCTGTACTAATCGTGAGTTACATCCTGTATTATACTCCAGAGCTGCACTCGCTATTCTGCTGGTGGAGTCAATGTGTACACACATTACATTACTTATCCTGTACTGATCCTGAGTTACATCCTGTATTATACTCCAGAGCTGCACTCACTGTTCTACAAGTGGAGTCACTGTGTACATACATTACATTACTTATCCTGTACTGATCCTGGGTTACATCCTGTATTATACTCTCCAGAGCTGCACTCACTATTTTGCTGGTGGAGTCACTGTGTACTTATCCTGTACGGATTCTGAGTTACATCCTGTATTATACTCCAGAGCCGCACTCACTATTCTGTTAGTGGAGTCACTGTGTACATACATTACATTACTTATCCTGTACTGATCCTGAGTTACATCCTATATTATACTCCAGAGCTGCACTCACTATTCTGCTAATGGTGTCACTGTGTACATACATTACATTACTTATCCTGTACTGATCCTGAGTTACATCCTGTATTATACTCCAGAGCTGCACTCATTATTCTGTTAGTGGAGTCACAGTGTGTGTGCATACATTACATTACTTATCCTGTACTGATCCTCAGTTACATCCTGTATTATACTCCAGAGCTGCACTCACTATTCTGCTGTTGGAGTCAATGTGTACATACATTACATTACTTATCCTGTACTAATCGTGAGTTACATCCTGTATTATACTCCAGAGCTGCACTCGCTATTCTGCTGGTTGAGTCACTGTGTACATACATTACATTACTTATCCTGTACTGATCCTGAGTTACATCCTGTATCATACTCCAGAGCTGCACTCACTATTCTGGTGGTGGAGTCACTGTGTACATACATTACATTACTTATCCTGTACTGATCCTGAGTTATATCCTGTATTATATTCAAGAGCTGCACTCTCTATTCTGCTGGTGGAGTCACTGTGTACATACAATACATTACTTATCTTATGCTGATCCTGAGTTACATCCTGTATTATACTCCAGAGCTGTACTCACTATTCTGCTTGTGGAGTCACTGTGTACATACATTATATTACTTATTTTGTACTGATCCTGAGTTACAGCCTGTATTATACTCCAGAGCTGCACTCACTATTCTGCTCATGGAGTCACTGTGTACATACATTATATTACTTATCCTGTACTGATCCTGAGTTACATCCTGTATTATACTCCAGATCTGTACTCCCTATTCTGCTGGTGGTGTCACTGTGTACATTAGTACATACATTATATTATTTATCCTCTATTGATCCTGAGTTGCATCCTGTATTATACTCCAGAACTGCACTCACTATTCTGCTGGTGGAGTCAATGGGTACATACATTACATTACTTATCCTGTACTAATCGTGAGTTACATCCTGTATTATACTCCAGAGCTGCACTCGCTATTCTGCTGGTGGTGTCACTGTGTACATTAGTACATACATTATATTATTTATCCTCTATTGATCCTGAGTTGCATCCTGTATTATACTCCAGAACTGCACTCACTATTCTGCTGGTGGAGTCAATGGGTACATACATTACATTACTTATCCTGTACTAATCGTGAGTTACATCCTGTATTATACTCCAGAGCTGCACTCGCTATTCTGCTGGTGGAGTCACTGTGTACATATATTACATTACTTATCCTGTACTGATCCTGAGTTACATCTTGTATTATACTCCAGAGCTGCACTCACTGATCTGCTGGTGGAGTCACTGTGTACATACTTTACATTATTTATCCTGTACTGATCCTGAGTTACATCCTGTATTATACTCCAGAGCAGAGCTGCACTCACTATTATGCTGGTGGAGTCACTGTGTACATACATTATATTACTTATCCTGTACTGATCCTGAGTTACATCCTGTATTATACTCCAGATCTGTACTCCCTATTCTGCTGGTGGTGTTACTGTGTACATACATTATATTATTTATTCTCTACTGATCCTGAGTTACATACTGTATTATACTCCAGAACTGCACTCACTATTCTGCTGGTGGAGTCAATGGGTACATACATTACATTACTTATCCTGTACTAATCGTGAGTTACATCCTGTATTATACTCCAGAGCTGCACTCGCTATTCTGCTGGTGGAGTAACTGTGTACATATATTACATTACTTATCCTGTACTGATCCTAGGTTACATCCTGTATTATACTCCAGAGCTGTAGTCCCTATTCTGCTGGTGAGGTCACTATGTACATACATTACATTACTTATCCTGTACTGATCCTGAGTTACATCCTATATTATACTCAAGAGCTGCACTCACTATTCTGCTGGTGGAGTCGCTGTGTACATACATTACTTATCCTGTACTGATCCTGAGTTACATCCTGTATTATACTCCAGAGCTGTACTCACTATTCTGCTGGTTGAGTCACTGTGTACATACATTACATTTCTTATCCTGTACTGATCCTGGGTTAAATCCTGTATTATACTCTAGAGCTGAACTCACTATTCTGCTGATGGAGTCCCTGTGTACATACATTACATTACTTATACCTATACTGATCCTGATGTAACTCAGGATCAGTACAGAATAAATAATGGGTCACGATCACAGGGTATGTGGACCCACTAGGCCGCTCCATGGCAGAAGACGTGGCAGAAGACACTGGACATGGCAGAAGACACTGGACACGGCAAACTACAGCAGGTGCAGTAGGGCACTTCTCTCACACTAAGAGTTTCGGATACGAGAACACAGCACGGGATACAGGATATGGGTAACAGGGCACGGGTAACAACTGGAACGGAAAAACACTAAGGGACCATTTGCAAGACAGACTTGGGATAAACTAACAACGTTCAGGCAAGGATCGGAAGGGCAGGGCCCTCCTTATAGTCCAGGAATCATGTGTAGTTGATGATGATGATTGTTTCACATGCGCGCGCGCTGGCCCTTTAAGACTGGGCACGAGCGTGCGCGCGCACCCTACGGGACACACCGGAGCGGAAAACAGCAGAATAGTGAGTGCAGCTAATACAGGATGCAACTCAGGATCAATAGAGGATAAATAATATAATGTATGTACTAATGTACACAGTGACACCACCAGCAGAATAGGGAGTACAGATCTGGAGTATAATACAGGATGTAACTCAGGATCAGTACAGGATAAGTAATGTAATGTATGTACACAGTGACTCCACCAGCAGAATAGTGAGTGCAGCTCTGGAGTATAATACAGGATGTAACTCAGGATCAGTACAGGATAAGTAATGTATGTACACAGTGACTCCACCAGCAGAATAGTGAGTACAGCTCTGGAGTATAATACAGGATGTAACTCAGGATTAGTACAGGATAAGTAATGTAATGTATGTACACCGTGACTCCACCAGCAGAATAGTGAGTGCAGCTCTGGAGTATAATACAGATAGGTCATGTTTAGAAGTTGTTTTCAACCTCTTTTTTAAGTACAATGCAACAAGTTTAACATTAACAATATTTATATTCATTGACAGAAAGCAATATTAGAAACTTTTCTTTACACAGTGATTAAATCTCAATTATATAAAACCGGAAAACATCTTTTATGAGCTATCAAGAAATAGCGCCGTGCTTGGAAGAACGTCAAGGCTCCTATGTTTTGGTGGTTACGAAGGTTTTCGGTTTAATGATGACATCTTCTGAAATACCTCAATGACTTGATATGATATTTGTTGTAAGACCAGAAACCATTGTGAACTATATGTAAAAAAAATATACAATAATTGAACACATTTGATAGGGGGCAAATACCCTTTCACAGCAGGACTGTATGACCCACAATGTTAAGTGGACTCGAAAGAATGAGAGATTTATGTATAACATCAACGACAAAGATGAGGTCAACGTAACACTAATTGCAATCAGATCCCGGGGCCTGAGAGCTACATGATAGATCTGGAATTGTACTTCATACTGCTGCTAATTAGTCATTTGTCCATGAGCTTCGTTGTGTTGTGTGATGAGGCTGCTTATTATCAGCAGGACTCAACAATATGTCTGAACCTTGGTCTAGTTGATACTGAAGAGGACATTAAACTGAAACATTAAGTAATTACATTCTCCGAGCTCTCATTGTTGGGTAAGACGTTCTCCTCTGGCTCAGGAAAAAGAACTTGATAAAGCCAAGGAGGGAATATTCAATTTTTCTGGATAATATATTTGGTGGTTGATGATTTCATGTGTACACGGCATCTTATTGCAAAAAACAAAAATGTTGTAATGTCTCCACAAGTTCCTGTCATTTTTTGGACCTGAAAAATCTCCACCAAGGGTGTTTATGGTCGCTATACATGGGCCAGGGGCAAATAACAAAAACAACCGCTAAAACCCACCATAGGATAGGAACATTGGGACCACATGCACATGGCCATACTACAGCTTGATACAATTATATGACACCCATAGACTAACTACCTACTGTATCTGCCTCAGGGGCAGTAGAAACTTTTTTGGTGGTGGTTTTAAAGTCCCCCCCACCTCTCATTGTTGTCTATAGTTCAGCATGAAAGTTGTTGAGGATGGACAATCTATTATTTGTCTGCTTATTGAACTAAAGGGAAGTTCTCATCCTCTCCTGGCACATTCAGCATCATCAGCAGCTAGGACACAGCGTCTCATTGGTTGTACAAAGAAATTTAAAGGTAAAGCTTCACTTTGGCTTTTCTAGTCCATAGATTGCCCCCTCCTCAATGGTGCCCTAGGTGACCGCTTGCTGTGCCCACCCCTCCTCCCAGCCCTGACCTTCCATACACCTCCAATGTCATATGAAGGCATGCAAAAGTATGGAATGCTCCATCGGATTCTGTATAACAGAATCTCTTAAATATGGCACTTTATGGAGCACCATCATCTCAGGGAGCCTCTATGGCTCCGTAGTACAGAACCACAGGGACTCCTTGTACCTTCACACAGCTCTGTTCCGATAGTCGTAAAATAACCCTAAGAGGAGTCACAAAGGGTGTTCACAATTGCAGCACCAGATGGGGTCTGCTGGGTTACAAAATTCAATAAGACCAAGAAATAAGGTCTCTGATGGGCACTGCCATTGATGGTTGGAGTAGGACCAAACCTTGTTGGATAATGTGAGCAACTTTTCATTGGTATAATCCACCAATGACCGATCAATGGTGGTTGGACTGCTGTGGCCCCCAACCATTTGCTAGAACAAAGTAGTCGTGGCGCTAGGAATTTTCTATGATATTTTTTTTCCTCTTTTTGGCTTTGCTCAGCTTTATTTGCAATGTGCATATTCAGCCCTTGACTGTAATGGACCACGTGACCTCAAAGGGACATGACACTTTCATAGAGAGCAGGGTGAAAATAAAAATAAAAATAGGGATTGTGGAGTACGGTGACAGTGAGAGGATCGGAGATAGAATGACTGATGGACAGAAGGAAAGATAATGGGGGTAAAGGGCACCGAAAAGTGGAATAGGGGCAGTTGGGTAGAAAGAAAGACATAGGTAAAGACTGAAAGAAGGGAACGAGGACCAGTGTGGGTGGAGTGACAGTGGCAGCGGGGTGATGTCAAGCATAAAATACATCTCTGTTATAATTCTCGGTCGTTGAAGAAGTTTTAAGACTTGAAAACTGCTCGAAACTGCTGGAGTTGAAAGAACTGACAGATATTGGAAAAAGCAAATCTAATGCAAATTCTTGTGCCCCGGAGCGAAATAGAAGAGTTTGACTTGGCAGCTCTATACAGAACAAGAACACGATTGTGGAAATTAAAAAAGGAACAGAAAAAGTAATCACTGTGATCAATGATTTATCTGCATACTCCGAGCTCTGAAGAAAGACTAATAGTGACTTATTAAGAGACTCTGGGCCGATCCACGAAAAACAGAGTGACGTTTATAAGTCCCGAAATTGGGTAATACGAAATTCTGCTGTGAAGTGAAGCCTATTGTAATAAATATAATGCCAGCCTACGTATTTATACAGTAAGTTTGCCAAAGGAAATATATTTTATGGTGCTGTCAAGGCAATACATAGCTTAGAGGTCGCCTGTGTAATTGCTATGGGGTCTCTGGGAGGGTTGAGCTCCAGCTCAGCTTGGCCCCTTCGACCTACTACAATATAAGAAAAAAAGAACAAGGGATTAAACCCAAGGGTCTACTAAATGTTGCAGTTTTCTCCGGAAAGTAGATCCTTGAACAGCATTTGGTTTTACGTTGGCTTAACTGAGGTGTGGAGTCTAAGGAATGCCCCAGTTCTTTACCCAAGGACTCCCACAAGGGTGTATGGTCTTTTACAGTTGGATTCCTAGGTCGCAGCTGCTAGAGAAGTCACCAATTGGCGTCGGGTGCACTGTAGAGAGGTAGGAGTGATACACAATTAGAGTCAAAGTGAAGCCAGTGATCATAACCTGGAAATCAGAGGAGAAGACAAACATATAACCAAATGATGAGCCAGGAGTCGAAACCAGGAGATCGAATTACAAGAACTAGGCAAGGGAGACAAGCCAGAGACAATGCTAAAGTCAAGGTCAAAGTCAGGGTCAAAATACAAGTTAACAAACTTAGATAGAATTTGTCCAATACACGTACCGGTAAATACACCCCAACATGGGTAAAATATGGGTGTCGTTTTGGGGCCGTGGCTTCACACTGACAGCAATTTGTCACTTTTGTCCCAGACAGACAATCACTTCCTGTAACTCTTCAGTATCCACCTCTTCTGGTTCTTATTTCTTCCCCCCCGCTCCCTACTCTCGGGCTGGGCAGGCAGTGTGCCCCTGTTCAACAGCTAAAAGTGAGCGTCTCTGGTTCTCTGCTGCAATCTCCCACTTGACTCACACTTGACCTTGTCGTGACGCTGCTGATGTTCCTGGGGCCGGGTGGCCGGGCAATGAAGAAGTATCCAATCCAAGAAGGAAGTTATATGACTGCCCAATCACTGTCTTATCATGCAAAATTACTGGCACAGGCGTCTTATTGTTAACACTCATCTACAGGCCTGGTGCCAACCCTAATTGGGTTGGCACCTATATAGTAGGAATTGAACCTGCAGTTTTCCATTGTTCAACAATTCTCCATTGACCATGTTGATCATTTTAGAAACGTGGTCAATGACTTCTGGAAGGCCAACTGAGCAACATAGTTCCAAAAGGTCTAATGCTTTTCCAAGGAGTCTCCTGTCTGATCCCCCCTCAATGATTCTCCTTTAAACATGAAATGTGAATAAAACTTGGCAGCCCAGCCCGGCAGATGGTCAGGGTGCGGGTGGTGGAAGCTTTCTTGGCGCAGGTCAATATGCTGCTCTATAGTGGGTGACACCATGAGCGTAATTTCCAGGGTAGAAAACATAGCATTTACTATGGGGCTCAATGGGCAAAGGGGCCAAAGTCCATTAATAAAGGAGCCTTTGAGGTGAAGGTAATGGAGTAGAGGCAATATAGCAGCATGACGAGTACTGTCGGCCACAGAAAGGAAGAGAAGAGCCAATGATCATAATAATTTTTAAGGGTTTGTCCAATCATAAGAAATTGATGGCCTATCCTCAGGATAGGCAATCAATATCTGGTCGGTCAAGGGTCCAACTCTCAGCATTTGCGCCGATCAGCTGTTTTGAAGGTAATGATGACCTTTCCCGAGGATAGACAAACAATTTCTTACGACTGGACAACTTTTTTAACCTTTCCATTTCTTGGACACACTCACTATTGGTGCAGATTGGGATACCCTTACTTTTTTCTCATTGGGCCGCTTGGTTACTTGTTATGCCCCTGAATGACACCCTCAGATGTCCACAGAAGCATGAGATCGTGTGGTGTCACTCATTGTCGGCAATTATTTGGAGCCTCCGCAGCCTTTTTAGAAGCTTTCTGGCAAGCACAAGATATATCCTTTTCATAAGATAGAAATTATAATAGAAAATTCAATTTTTTCCCTAAAGTTTCTCTTTAATTTTAATTTCCACTATGTTCTTTTCCTGCCTTCCAGCTGACATTGTAAAAATTTAAAAAATATGAACAGAATATTCCCAAACAATATATCTCACATGTTCTCGGTGATGTCAAATCTTATATTTACAAGTGATGTCATAAATATTTATTCATATTTCAAAATTTAAATTTTTTTGCCGTGAATTTTTGTTTATTGCCGGAAAACGAAAAGAGTGAATGTCGAGTCCCGTCAGTCAGAATTACTGTTACTTCTACTGGAAGCTGCTTCTCAAAATGCAGCTGATGGGACTGTACACACGCATGCAAATGTGCTGACAGTTTCACCAGCGCTATCTACATGGGAACGGATGGGAAAGTCAAAACTAATTACTCCAAATATTCCCACCAGCCTAAGGATATACATAAAACATTTCCGCACATTAATATTACAAAAACCTGACAATGAACATTTACTATACAATTTTTTTCAGGCTAGTTCACCTCTAGGTCAGCAGTTCTGTAATGACGGGGTAGGGAGACAGACAGGTGAGCCCTAATCTACCCGCCACTCAGTCCCTGCCTACTTGCAACGACCCGTCCTAGGCGACGGGGTACAACTGGGCGACGATCCCTACGCTCAGTAAGTGCAAGACAGACAAACAGACAAGGGTACACAGAAGCTAGGGAAACGGGGCAGCTGCCCACGGAGATACCGTGAGCAACCAGAGTAGTGAACGAGCCGAGTCAAACCTGGAGTAAACGAGGTACAAAAACACTGAGCAGGAGAGTGGTCAGAAAGCCAAGGTCTATAACAAGCAGAGGATGAGTAGTACAAGCAGTAGCAGCAAGGCCAGGAAACAAGCATAGAAGAATCACAGGCAAAGGAGGAACAGGAAAGGCAGGTATAAATAGACAGTGGGCGGGAACTAGCTCCGTCTGGCCAGGCTGTGATAGGCTCTCCCACTCCTAAGCCTGCCACCTGAGTGGTGGAAGATGGAGTCAGTCTCACAGACATAGGAGCAGGTGCAGACTGATTGCCTATGGGCGTGGATACAGAAGCTGTGTCTGGCAAATCCTTTACAAGTTCACAGTAATATCTTACCCCAGAGGTGTAACGTGAAGATCCTGGTCCCAAATGCAAAATCTGTAAGGCCTCACGCACGTGAACGTGTTTTAGCATCCACAATTCATATGCAAAAATGTGGATGAATTGCGAACCCATTCATTTCTATGGGCCCATGCACACAACGGTGATTACCACGGTCGGTGCATTGGCCAGGAGCCCGGATCGCAAAAAAATAGGACAAGTCAGAATACGGTCCGGGTTCATTGAAATCAATGTGTGTACGGTCCCTGAATTGTGGACGGCCCGCAGATGACACTCCGCGGCCGTCCGTGCCGTAATCACGGGCCTGCACATGGCTACAGCCATGTGCATGAGACCTAATACCCCCCCTACTTACAATGCTCCATTTATAATACTGGTGTCTTATGTGGTAGAGGGGCCACCAGGAACCGGATGTGACTGCTACCTGTGTACCCCTACAGCTATGTCCTGCTCGTCCTATTATCTAATGATCATCATTCTGGCCATTATTGAAGACTTCAGCTTCCTTGTAAGCCTTGGAGCCGGAAAATAAGATATGATTTATGGTTTCTAATTAACCCTGAATAAACCCCTCAATTTAGAGTTTACCTAACTCTTCAGGAGATTTTCAGAATAATCTGTCATATGTGTGCACTTGAGGAATAACACTATTTTGGCCATTATATGACTTGTATGTGGCATTATTTAGCAGTTTTCTCCTCTGCAGGCTTTATCTCTAATTCTCAGTTTTCTCTGGGCTATTTAGAAGCTGCAGCAGATTGGAGGAGATTATACAGCATTAATGAGCAGTGTAGCTGAGAATCCAGCACTGGGGTGAGATAAAAAGCTTACCAGCAGCCTGTGTCTTTTTCACTGTCTCTATGCTTTCTCCTCCTGCTCCCCCTCCCCTCTCCATAAACTTGTATGCAGCATGTCTTTATCTGACTCACCCCATCTTCTCCCTCCTCCTACTCCATCACCCCTCTCCATAGACTTGTATGCATCGTGTCTGTGTGACTCACTCCCTCTGTGCTCCCTCCTCTTGCTCCCCTTTCCCTTCTCCATAGACTTGTATGCAGCATGTCTGTGTCTGACTCACACTCTCTCTGCTCCCTCCTCCTGCTCCCCCTCCCCTCTCCATAGACTTGTATAGTAGGCAGTGAATTGACACCCCCCCACCTTCTGCAATCTGCCAATTCTGCTCTGTAACTAGGGACGGACTTTGCTTGACAACCAGGGTTGGACAGCAGATTAGAGGAATGAAGAGACTTAGTGGCAGAAACTACACACAAAATTTGCGTGGGTAAAACAACTATATATAACGATCAGAAAGTTGTTTTATATCAGGTATACTATTAGATTAGCATAAGTTGTTTGAAAAGTTAGTGTCCATTTAAAGTATAACCAAACGTTTAAAAAACTTTTGAAATGTCACAGCGAGCACTGAGACCACCACCGATCGCTAAAACGAGGCGGCAGAAGCGCTTGAGTAAGTACTGTACCGCTTAGTTTCTGATCGGCTTTCCTCAGTTATCCACAGAAATAGAAAGTCTATGAGTCCGTACACCGCTCGCTCGGCGTTCCGAGGAAAGCCGATCAGAAATGAAGTGGCACAGCGCTCACTCGATCGCTTCTGCCGCTTCGTTATAGGAATCGGTGAAGGTCTCAGTGCTCGCACCACCCCCACCATTTGAAACTCCTGACATGTCACTATTAAAAGTTTTTTAAAAGCCTAGTTACCATTTAAGTGAATTTTCTAGAGAATTTGTGTCTCAGAGTGAGCAAAAAAACTGCTAAATTTGTTATAAATGCCATGTCTTATCATTGTTTTGCTGCAGTTATATTCCAGACTGCAACTATAATGATTTCGATTGTTAAGGAGGAGAAGTTAGCTACTTCCTCACTGATGTCACCATTGAACTGTACCTTAAATTAGACTTTCCCGTATTCAGTGCTTTATATTAAAAAAAAAGCATGGAAAAATGAGGGTGAAGGCTCTTTTCTGTCTGACACAACTCTCTAAAAGGAAAAACATATTTGGACACTGATATTGGGGTCTATGGGTGACCAGCAGCCCCATGAGAGCTAATATTGATTTACAATAGAGGTCCATGGGGTAGCACCAAAATCTCTTTTGTTTTGACAGGTAGATTTGCCTTCAAATTTGATGAGATCTGCGGCTGAGACAATGCAAATGTGAACAGAATCCAACTACTTCCTGCTCCATTGGATGAGTTATCACTGTTATTGATGTAACTGCACATATGCTTGGAGGGTCATGACCCATAAGGTATTGTATAGGCTCTTGACGTATCCATCCTATTTTCCCTCTGAGATAAGAGGAATTACATGTTTCTCATGGCTACTTAGAATTATTTAGGACATCTGGGAAGACATTTTTAGATAAGGAGATAAGGATGTTTATTTTAAATTCAAGACAGGTAGCTTCCGGCGGAAAAGTCATTTGGTTGACAGCTATCTTCTGTCTATGAACATCTTACAGATGAGCGTACAGTACCTAGTGTAAAGAGGACACTCCCCAGAATGAAAATCACCTCAAAAAACTCTGTACAGACACTGAACAGTTAGGGAATGCTGGAAGATTTCAGCTCTGAAGCCAGCAGAATAGTGAGTGCAGCTCTGGAGTATAATACAGGATGTAACTCAGGATCAGTACAGGATAAGTAATATAATGTGTGTACACAGTGACTCCACCAGCAGAATAGTGAGTGCAGCTCTGGAGTAGAATACAGAATGTAATCAGGATCAGTACAGAATAAGTAATGTAATGTATGTACACAGTGACTCCACCAGCAGAATAGTGAGTGCAGCTCTGGAGTATAATACAGGATGTAACTCAGGATCAGTACAGGATAAGTAATGTAATGTATGTACACAGTGACTCCACCAGCAGAATAGTGAGTGCAGCTCTGGAGTATAATACCGGATGTAACTCAGGATCAGTACAGGATAAGTAATGTATGTACACAGTGACTCCACCAGCAGAATAATGAGTGCAGCTCTGGAGTATAATACAGGATGTAACTCAGGATTATTACAAGATAATTAAAAATGTATGTACACAGTGACTCCACAAGCAGAATAGTGAGTTCAGCTCTGGAGTATAATACAGGATGTAACTCAGGATCAGTACAGGATAAGTAATGTAATGTATGTACACAGTGACTTCACCAGCAGAATAGTGAGTGCAACTCTGGAGTATAATACAGGATGTAACTCATGATTAGTACAAGATAATTAATGTAATGTATGTACACAGTAACTCTACCAGCAGAATAGTGAGTGCAGCTCTGGAGTATAATACAGGATGTAACACAGGATCAGTACAGGATAAGTAATGTCATATATGTACACAGTAACTCCACCAGCAGAATAGTGAATGCAGCTCTGGAGTATAATACAAGATGTAACTCAGGATCAGTAAAGGATAAGTAATGTAATGTACGTACACAGTGACTCCACCAGCAGAATAGTGAGTACAGCTCTGGAGTATAATACAGGCTTTAACTCAGGATCAGCACAGGATAAGTAATGTATTTATACAGTGACTCCACCAGCAGAATAGTGAGTGCAGCTCTGGAGTATAATACAGGATGTAACCCAGGATCAGTACAGGATAAGTAATGTAATGTATGTACACAGTGACTCCACCAGCAGAATAGTGAGTGCAGCTCTGGAGTATAATACAGGATATAACTCAGGATCAGTACAGGATAAGTAATGTATGTACACAGTGACTCCACCCGCAGCATAGTGAGTGCAGCTCTGGAGTATAATACAGGATGTAACTCAGGATCAGTACAGGATAAGTAATGTAATGTATGTACACAGTGATTCCACCAGCAGAATAGTGAGTGCAGCTCTGGAGTATAATACGGGATGTAACTCAGGATCAGTACAGGATAAGTAATGTAATGTATGTATACAGTGACTCCACCAGCATAATAGTGAGTGCAGCTCTGGAGTATAATACAGGCTGTAACTCAGGATCAGTACTGGATAAGTAATGTAATGTATGTACATAGTGACTCCACCAGCAGAATAGTGAGTGCAGCTCTGGAGTATAATATGGGATATAACTCAGGATCAGTACAGGATAAGTAATGTATGTATGTATGTACACAGTGACTCCACCAGCAGAATAGTGAGGGCAGCTCTGGAGTATAATACAGGATGTAACTCAGGATCAGTACAGGATAAGTAATGTAATATATGTCCACAGTGATTCCACCAGCATAATAGTGGGTGCAGCTCTGGAGCATAATACAGGATGTAACTCAGGATCAGTACAGGATAAGTAATGTAATGTATGTACACAGTGACTCTACCAGCAGAATAGTGGGTGCAGCTCTGGAGTATAATACAGGATGTAACTCAGGATTAGTACAAGATAATTAATGTAATGTATGTACACAGTGACTCCACCAGCAGAATAGTGAGTGCAGCTCTGGAGTATAATACGGGATGTAACTCAGGATCAGTACAGGATAAGTAATGTAATGTATGTATGTACACAGTGACTCTACCAGCAGAATAGTGAGTGCAGCTCTGGAGTATAATACAGGATGTAACTCAGGATTAGTACAAGATAATTAATGTAATGTGTTTACAAAGAAACTCAACTTTTTATGTCAGTGATATCTAGTTGTTAAAGTTTGTGTCTTTTGTATAGGAAATAATCACACCGCTGGCTGAAAACAAACCTATAACTATTTCACATGTAAATTCAAAATGGTCTAATTTGTACTCACCGTTGGTTGCGCTCTGTGAAAATCTCCTCGCTGTCTCATTTCTCCACAAGTGATATGAACAAGCAAAATAAATTCTCTAATGGCTTTTTCCATCCCTTTCTGATTTATTCCGTATCCTGACATATTTGCCGCCGTTCTGCTTTCCTCCAATGATTCATATATTTTACATGTTTAAGATCCATTAAGCCTTCCTAGAAATCCTGTACGGTAAATCTTCGGAGCAGAGATAATAAATGACGTTATCTGTTACAATGTATCTCTGCCTTATTTGACATTGCTACCTTGTATCTGTAGTCAGACTTGCTCTTTTTCTTCTTCTTTTCCCCGGCAGATGACGCCGCCTGTCACTTGCAGCCGTCTGCACTCATTCTGCCTAACTCAATATACTTTATAAAGTTTAAAAGGAAATATTGTAACTCCAGTGACTTGAGAACATCAGTCAGCAGGAAAAAGGAATTGGATTTTTTTTGTCTTTTTTTTCCGTGGGCTCTTGTTCTCCCATTAAATAGACATTTGTCGCTTCTGAAAAGGAAGTTACACAGAAAGTCCATTAAGCCGGATCAACTTTTTAAATCAATACTTTATACAACTCGGGATTTTCTTTCAAAGCGGTTGTTTAGGATTAGAAATATATGGCTGATGTCTTCCAGAAACAGTGTCACATTTGACTTGTATCTGGTATTGCAGCTCTGCTCCATAGAAGTGAATAGGGCTCAGCTGCAGTACCACACACAACCTGTGGACATTTGTGGCACTGTTTCTGAAAAAAAAAACATGTTTTTTTTTAAATTCTGGATAATCCCTTTTATCTGATCCTCACTGTTCTAACACAAATGGTCTGCATTACTGGTTTCTCCAGAACGCGGTGACCCCAAATTCCTCTGAAAGCCATTTTAATGCTAATACTTAATTTGGCCAGATAAAATTTAAAGGGAACCCATCACCATTGGTAAATCAGGACACTGGACAGCCAATCAAGTGCTTATTTAAATCATGTGATGCTTTAACCACCTCCATAAAAGTCAGTGCTGATCTCCGAAGTGTCCTACGATATGTGGCACCAAGACGATAGCAGTGGCACCCATCACCCACAGACTATTATGACTTCTGTTTATCGTATACGTCATGAAATGCTATTTAAAAGCTCATCGTGTATATGTTTACAGATACAGTGGCATACTATATGTCTCCTATAGGCTCCCATATTAAACAAAATGTATAGTGCGCGGCATACTTTTTTTTTACAGGATTCCGTTGTATGGCATAGGGTACCTACCTAAAAAAAAAGTATACCGACTTATACCAGCCTGGCGGAGGCTAAGGGTATGTGCACACACACTAATTACGTCCGTAATTGACGGACGTATTTCGGCCGCAAGTAGTGGACCGAACACAGTGCAGGGAGCCGGGCTCCTAGCATCATGCTTATGTACGATGCTAGGAGTCCCTGCCTCTCCGTGGAACTACTGTCCCGTACTGAAAACATGATTACAGTACGGGACAGTTGTCCTGCAGCGAGGCAGGGACTCCTAGCATCATACATAAGTATGATGATAGGAGCCCGGCTCCCTGCACTGGGTTCGGTCCGGTACTTGCGGCCGAAATACGTCCGTCAATTACGGACGTAATTAGTGTGTGTGCACATACCTTAAAAGAACACACGTAGCATCTATGTCAGGAGCTTTTCTTGCGCTTTTCTGGAGCTTCTCTACTGCAATTCAGCCGCATTGAGTACGGTCAACTTCAATAGTATGGCTGCACAGTGTGTGTGTGTATATATATATATATATATATATATATATATAATTTGTTTGATTTCGTTGCCCCACACCCCCAATCCCAAGAATGAAGCATCCCGCAACCCCCATTCTTGGTTCTCAGCTGGTTATGAGTGAGTACACGTTTACCCCCAGTCCCCAGATTGGTTAGGTTCCTAATACTCACATCCGGGGGGGTCAGCACTGCAGAGAGGTCTAGTTTAGGTGCTTACTTATCCAGTGCGTTACACCCTGGGCTTCCAGAAATTGGAATAATCAATCCTGTAGCCCCCCACACACATTCAGTACATATGTTTGGACTCTATCTATCTGATTTACCATAAGAATCAAGAACGCAGATAAATTATTAAGGCAAAAATCAGAGAAGAAATCTATAGGCATTTGATATGATTTGTGTCTCCGCGCCAACTGATCCAATTTGTCGAATTTGCCAAAATTTTGTCTTGGGAGGAATTACAAAGTTTTACTCCTATCTGCATTAAAGGGGTTTTCTGGACATCCTAGAGAGGGTCCTCTGGCTTGGGACCCTCAACTAAGTACTAGAACAGAAGGTCACTCTGTAGGGGCGTCTCACTCTCTGTTGGACCCTGCGCGTCCTCGAATTATATGAATGGCCGGCATGTAATGCTACATTTCTCCTGCAGAGGAAATGCGTGGCTGGCCATGGCTTTGCTTGGTGACAACAGACGATCGCCGGGGTCGAGATTAGCCGGACCTGCCGCAAGCAGCCTCACAGGTTGTACATGCCCGGTATGGAGGACTCTGTATAGAACCATGTTAGTCCATCCATCAATAGAGCTGGCTCCAGATCCTATTGTCGTCGTGTCATGAATGGAATATAATTTTTTATAACTTGGTAGAAAAGGACGATTTCAGGGAACTTTACAGGGAAATAATAACCCTGGGAACGTAGATAGAGAAGCAGGTCAGGCAGATGTAACGCCGTTCAGACGACGCAGAAATAATTCAATGTACTACGATATTTACATCCCGTCCCTTTAATAAACAGACATTCTGCATTAATCTTTCTAGAAAGCAACAATAAACCATCAATAAAACATTAGATGTGGGGGAGGGGGTGTAATGCATTTAAACGATCCTAAATGGTAAATGTTTATCCGGGCCGGCTGCTTTACGCATCAGTCAGCTTGCAGTAAGCACAGGACTTTTATCGTGTACCATATAAATGTAATAAATATATTATTCATGTAGGGAAATATTAATAGAGCGAGAGAGACAGAGGCATTTTCTGCTTCACGACTGCGACTTTTCCCAGTGAGATCTTTAAAGGTCCCGAATGGAACAGAATTTCTTCTGTTGTGTAATTCTAGGCATGAAGTATAAGAAGCAAAGAAGAGGTTAACGTCACCCTTCATCTATAAAGGGGATCTCTGACCGGACAAATCTCTTTATATTAGGACATCTTCTGTATAGGAGGGAGAGAAGAGGATAATCCGCATACTGACTCCCTTTTTCCTTTGGGATCTTGGGGAATTATTTAATTGGTGCGCCTCATCTACCCACCAGAATATCTCTGTTAGGGAAATCTTATGAATGACCTAATTTAAAGGGGTCTATGATGTGACTGTTCCTCTTTAAACCAGATCTTCAGGCTCCACCCCACTATTATGGCTCCTCCCTTCTTCTATGTGCAGCGGCTTCCTGATTATGTTCTTTTTGTCCCCGCTGGTTTAGTTGCTTGTAGTTCATAATCATTCTGTCCTTACTGTAATAGAAATCTGAGAGGAAACGAAAAACACGGCGCCACATAGTGCAGGTTACCTGCACTATGTGGCGCCGTGTTTTTCGTTTCCTCTCATCCTTCTAGTCCTGGACATTCTCCTCTTTTGAGTTGACGTCTTGGAGTGAAGTTACCTCGCTGCGGCTTTGGTCTCCTCGTGTGAACAGCGTCCTAGCAGTTTCTTCTTTACACTGGCTGCCACTTCATTCGTTTAGAAGCAAGTTTTCATCTTATTTTCATCTTATTTCCATTGAGGAGTCTCTATCCCTTTGACTATTGTCTTTCATCTGGATTTTGGATTGTTGTACCATTCCATACTTTACCCTTCTTCAACATGACGGATTTTATCAACGACAGGAGGCACTTCCGCGAGCAATGGATTCTACAATCCTTAGGGATCATGGACAACATGGATCCAGCAGACGTGGTGAGTAATCAATTTACTCCCGAACTCACGAAGATTATGACTGATACATTCTTAACATTGGAAAATTGTCTCATTGATGAGGCTAAACAGAATATTGACTGCCTGTTTCTACGAACTTACATCTCAGAAAATATTACCCCTAGGGGTTTGAGAGTTGAGTTGAGCAACCCCTATCCTGCTGATGTCTCCTTCAGTACGATTTGGAATAAGGTGTTGGATGACTGTCACTCAGGCATCCTTAATGTCCTTCTCAAAAAAAGGACAGCCATCAGTGATACACTTAAATTAGAGGTCAATACAACCAAGGGGAATCTTCTCAAATTCTCCGAACATCCCGATTTTTTACAAATAGAAACATCCATTAACAAACGTCTGAATATTTATGAAAAAGATTTAATTCTCAAAAAAACGAACAAATTCAAAAGAGACCGTCGTGATTATGAAAATTCCTCCAGTCCAAACAATGAAACTTTTGACAACTGTATTAAGAATACGGTCAACTCCCGTCGTGAAGGCTCACATCTCCCATTAAGAGCGGTTTCTAACAAATATCCCCATACTAACGGTTTTATTGGGGGTGAACCACTGAGTTTTTCACCCCGGAATAGATTTTTTAAGAACAGCCTTAGGAACAACAATCTTTCAAAACCCATTGTAGATTCTGCTCACCATTTTGAATCACCAACAGTTAGACGCACTATGGTTTCAGCACCAGTCTCTACTGCCGTTCCCACTGTACCCAAGCCCACCAATGTCTCTATGGATACCATCTCGGCACCACCCATTAATCACCTTACTAAAGTACCCATCAATGCTTTTAAGGCTTCGGAATTGGAAGTTCGTTTACTACAATTCCAATCCACCATTGAAAATTCCTCCAATCCTATCTCAATATCCCTATCTCCCAATGAGTCTATTTCATCCTCTGACCATGGCATATCCCCTTCCCTCTTACAATTGTCCATTCATAATACCTCTGCTAGTCTTTTTGAAATGTCTCTACCTACCTGTACAGAGAATGTCGCCTCTGCATCATTGCCCAATGATGCAATTTTTGTTGCATCTGAAGCTGCATCTTTAGCGCCTGTATCCTTTTTGGACACTACTACTTCTTTTTTAGGACTTCCTTCCCAACTCACAATGCCACCTGTCACGCCGACTATCAACAGCAACGACCACCTCATCACTTACCTCATAAGTCCAAAAATTCAAACAATCACACATTTTTTTCCCTTAGTTCAAAAAATATCGACAAAAAGAAAATTAGATATAGAGGAAGAAGAGGAGGCCGTAAACGAAATGCAAACAAAGAGAACCTCACCAACCAATCTAAAGAAACATCGGACCAACTATTAAAAATCAAACTTTTCAATTTATCCTCTTATGAATTTAATACACATGAGATTAGTCTTCTTAGCAAAGGTCTCTCTTTTTGCCCTGTCTCCCCACCCAATACTTTTGATCTCTTTATGGACCTTAATCGTTTCATCCGTAAACTTACCCTAACTAGGCATTTCTCTATGTCAAAAATGGCCCCTACCGTTCCAGTACCGACTGCGATTTCCGAACCCTCCACTTCAACTATTCCTCAAGTAATTATTGCCACCAATTTGAAGCCTAAATCAAACTTTTACCCTTTGCACCACCAAGGTTCCTTTATAGAAACCTTTTCTGTTCTAGTAGGTAATGAACTCAGATCCCTTGACAAACCCATCAATACTCCTCACAATCTCACTTACCAGGAGAGAATTGCCCTGAAATCATTAGCCAAAAATAATACTATTGTGATCCGTTCTGCTGACAAGGGCGGTGGGATTGTTATCATGGATAAGGACAAATATTTGGATGAATCTTATAGAATTTTGGACGATAGCAGTTTCTATGTTAAATTAGCTACAAACCCGTTACCCATTCATATACCTAAATACGCCCTTCTTATAGATACAGCTTTCCATGAAGGGGTCATCACCAAAAAGGAAAGAGGCTTTCTCAATGTGCCCCTCCCAAGCATACCCTTTTTATACCATCTCCCCAAGGTGCACAAATCCATAACAAACCCCCCAGGTCGTCCGATCATATCGGGGATTGGGTCCCTTACTAGTAACCTTTCACATTTCATTGACACTCACCTTCAACCTTTAGTAGTTAGCCTTCCATCATATCTTAGGGACTCTACCCAAGTAATTAGAGAACTTCACTCACTAAATGTCACCAATTCTATGTACCCCATCAATTTCCTTACAGCTGATGTAACTGCCCTTTATAGTAATATTCCCCACTCCAAAGGTCTAAAGGTCATTAGTTCTGCATTATCTACCAAAACCTGTATGCCAGAGAATCAAATTGTATTTTTAAACAAATGTGTTGACTTTATTTTAAATCACAATTCTTTCACTTTTGATAATAAATTCTATAACCAAATCAAAGGATGCGCCATGGGCTCAAGGTTCGCACCGTCCTATGCTAATCTATATATGGGACAGTTTGAAGATCAATATATATACCATGATCACCCCTTTAAAAGCAAAATTCTATTTTATAAATGTTACATTGACGACCTCCTCTTCGTTTGGTTGGGCAATGAGACTGAAGCTTCATCCTTCATTGAGCATTTAAATTTGAATAACTTAGGACTGTCTTTCACATACACTTTTTCCACTCTGTCTATTGACTTTTTAGACCTGACCATTTCATTTGATACCAGAATTAATAAATTTACAACAAAGACACATTTCAAATCTGTTGATGTAAATAGCTATTTAAATTTCAACAGTGCCCACTACCCTCCATGGATAAAAAATGTTCCCTTTGGACAGTTTAGAAGAGTGAGAAAAAATTGCACAACTGACTCTGATTTTACAGAGGAATGTAACCTATTGGAAAAAAGGTTCAGGGAAAAGCATTTTCCTTTGAGTCTTATCAAAGGGGCACGTCAGAAAGCTTCTCTATTATCACAAGTTTCGTGCATTAAGCAAGATAGAGCAATTGAAAATAAACAGAAATTTAGTAATAATTTTATTACAACTTTTAACAGTGGAAACAAAAAAATCCGAGAGGTCCTTGATAAACATTGGTACATTTTGAGAAATGATCCTTTTTTAAAAACTGAATTACCTGATAGACCTACCATTACCTATAGACGATCAAAATCTCTTAAAAATATTTTAGCACCCAGCAAATTGAAAAATCCCATGGTACCTGTTTCCATTTTGCTTCCTAGGATTTTAGGCTCTTACAAATGTGGCCGACAACGATGTATGTGCTGCACCAATATCACTCACAAGGCCTCCACCTATACATCCACAACAACTAAAGAATCCTTTAAGATCAATAGCTTTCTGAACTGTGGTAGCTCTTTCGTTATATATTTGTTGGAATGTCCATGTCATCTCCAATACATTGGCCGTACTACGCAATGTTTGCGGACCAGGATTAACAATCATAGATTCAACATAAATACTGGTTTTTTAAAACATAGTGTCTCTCGACACTTCTCCACTACACACAATAGTCAGTTTAGTAGTTTGCTCATTACACCTATAGAGCAAATTCCGCTCAACATCACCAATCGATTCAGCAAACTTAAACAACGTGAAAATTACTGGATTTTTAAAATGAAAACTCTCCAACCTGATGGCCTCAATGATGTTTCTGAGTCCACTCTTGATTAGTAAATGTCTCAATTACTAATATAGTATATTCTTATTCTTTTTATTAATTGATTTATGTTTCATTTCATTATATGACATTACATTATATTATATCATGGCTATACTGTTTTCTGACCCGTATTGTTGGTTCAATATATTTTGTGCAACTTTGTGTTATGTATCATTAGTGTTTCATCTCATATCTTTGCTTATTTTAAGTTTCTCTTACATTATTAGTGGTTTGTCTGTTATATGCACATTCATGTTTCTTTTGGAATATATTCATGACATATGTCCTTGGCCATTATTAGTATTAATAGTACCTACTGTTAATTACCACTTACCGTCCTTTCCAATCGTACACTTCATTACTTAGCCTCTTGTTTATTTCCACCCTTTCCTTCCCCCCCCCCTTCCCTTCCCCCCCCCTTATTATATATATATTTTTACATTTCTTTCCCATAATTTTTATTGCTCTTTATCATTTCCATCTTTATTATTTCGTTCTTTACTTATTTACCGGCTGCCAACTTTAATATCGGCTTCATAGCGTATCATTATACCATACCAGATTTATTTGTTCACTAATTTCATATACATTATTGTTACTCTCATTCTCTCAGTAATGTTCACAGTTATGTTTTTGCATTCTAATTTTATACATAGGACGTCACTGTCTTCTAATTTCGTTGAGCCATCAATTATGTTTTACCGGCTTTTGCCGACTCAGTTCTTTAGAGTTTGTAAGGATAATTTTTATTGCCTCTCTGACATTCCTGACTATTGTGCCAGTATGCTGACCATTTATATATTTTATATATTTTCTTATATTTTTATACCACATATTCGTAATTGTTTTATATCTTACATTTACACCAGCACCTATTTTTATCTGTTTATTTCACGGACAGCCCCTCATCTAGTTCAGCATCCCTTGCGATTTATTCTGTGCCACTAGTTTCATTGTTCTTATAACGGTTCCCAGTATATGTATTTTATCTTTCCATTTTTATCATTCTGATTATGTTTATTATGTGTTGTTCATTGTTATTTGTCATGTTTTAACCTTTGAACTCTGACGTCACTAGAACGCCCTGCCCTCGTTCACATTGGCGGGTTTTTTCCAACTTTAAGATTCTATTTAAACAGTGATTTTTGTGCTTTCTTTCATGACCTGATGAAGATGCCGGTACGGCATTGAAACGCGTAGTCATATTACCAATAAATTTTATTCAATTATCATCATTCTATCATTCATTTATCATCATCATTCCGAAGTTGTTACTTCGGTCTCATCCGTGTGCAGCAGCGCCCTTGCAGACTCTTTTTTCCAGCTCAACCAGCATGTAATAGAAATCAACACTCCTGGCGTTGAGCTCGAGCACACATCAGCAAATCCCCCCCAAAAAAGAAGAGCTGCAATGTAAAGCATGGAGGAGGGAAAGAGCCGCAAGCTGTGCATCTGATGAGACAGAAAGTGGATTTCTGACTTCCTCAGACTCCAATAGACAATGCAGTAAAGCTGGAGTCACTGATCGTAGCTGTGTCCTAATAAAGTGGGGACACTGAAGAAAATAAAATAAATTGCGGGTAAGAACCATCCATAACCACCCATTGGGCAAGAACTTTGTCTGATGGATGCCAAAGTACTGTCCTTTTGGTATTCCTTTTTTCATTGTATAAGTAAACGTGGTTTCCTGCGATTTCCTATACAAAGGCATAAAGTAAATAAATGTATATTATGTGATATACGTTTTTTTTCAAGGGGACCCTATGGGCGACGCCAGCCACTGTATGCTTATACAGTGGCAGACATCGGAGCCTTCTGTCCAAGGTATAGTCCTAACGTAACACGAAAATATGTGAACAGGGCTTTACATCCAGAGGCTAAATGTGGGGAGAGGACTAGGCAACAAGATAAGGAGATCCTTTCGTTACAAAACATCAGTGTAAATAAAAAGGCCCAATTAATGTCAAATCACATTTCTGATAATAAAAGTGAAAAACTGACAGGCAAGTTAAAGTGTATGTTCACAAATGCCAGAAGTCTAGCAAGCAAAATGGGGGAGCTGGAGGCCTTGATACTGGAAGAAAATATAGATATAGTTGGTGTTGCTGAAACATGGCTGGACTCTTCACATGACTGGGCTGTAAATCTACAGGGTTTTACACTTTTTCGGAAAGACAGGACAAATAGGAAAGGTGGTGGTGTATGTCTGTATGTGAGAAATGATATGAAGGCGGTGGTGTATGTCTGTATGTGAGAAGTGATATGAAGGTGGTGGTGTATGTCTGTATGTGAGAAGTGATATGAAGGCGAGTGTGAAAGAGACAATAGTGGGTGAATACTGTGAGGAGGTTGAAACCTTGTGGGTGGAACTAGAAAGGGAGGTAAACACTGAAAAAATTACTTTTGGTGTAATCTATAGACCCCCCAATATAACTGAGGAGATGGAAGTTCAGCTATATAAACAGATGGAGCGGGCTGCACAGGCGGGTACTGTAGTGATAATGGGAGATTTTAATTTCCGGGATATTAATTGGTGTCATGGTTCAGCTTCAACTGCAAAGGGGAGACATTTCCTCAACCTGTTGCAGGAAAATTTTATGGGCCAGTTTGTGCAAGACCCGACTAGAGGTGAAGCTCTGTTGGATCTGGTCATTTCTAATAATGCAGATCTTGTTGGGAATGTCAATGTTCGTGAAAACCTCGGTAACAGTGATCATAATATAGTTACATTTTACCTATACTGTAAAAAACAAACGCAGGCTGGGAGGGCAAAAACATTTAATTTTAAGAAAGCCAATTTCCCCAGGATGAGGCGGCAATTCAGGATATAGACTGGGAAGAACTAATGTCAAATAATGGAACAAATGATAAATGGGAGATTTTCAAATCTACTTTGGGTTATTATAGTGCAAAATTTATTCCTATAGGTAACAAGTATAAACGACTCAAATTAAACCCCACATGGCTTACACCTTCTGTGAAAGGGGCAATACACGACAAAAAAAGGGCATTTAAAAAATACAAATTTGAGGGTACAGCTGCAGCCTTTGTAAAATATAAAGAGCTTAATAAAATCTGTAAAAATGTAATAAAATTAGCAAAAATACAAAATGAAAGGCAGGTGGCCAAGGATAGTAAAACAAATCCCAAAAAATTCTTCAAGTATATAAATGCTAAAAAGCCAAGGTCTGAACATGAAGGACCCCTAGATAATGGTAATGGGGAGTTGGTCACAGGGGATCAAGAGAAGGCAGAGTTACTAAATGGGTTCTTTAGCTCTGTATATACAACAGAAGAAAGAGCAGCTGATGTAGCCGGTGCCAGTGCTGTTAATATATCAGTTGATATACTGAATTGGATGAATGTAGATATGGTCCAAGCTAAATTAAATAAAATAAATGTACACAAGGCCCCGGGACCAGATGGGTTACACCCTAGAGTTCTTAAAGAGCTTAGTTCAGTTATTTCTGTCCCCCTTTTCATAATATTCAGAGAATCTCTAGTGACTGGTATAGTGCCAAGGGACTGGCGCAGCGCAAATGTGGTGCCTATTTTCAAAAAGGGCTCTAGGTCTTCCCCGGGTAATTATAGACCAGTAAGCTTAACATCCATCGTGGGGAAAATGTTTGAGGGGCTATTGAGGGACTATATACAGGATTATGTGACAATAAATAGCATTATAAGTGACAGCCAGCACGGTTTTACTAAGGACAGAAGTTGTCAAACTAACCTAATCTGTTTTTATGAAGAGGTGAGCAGAAGTCTAGACAGAGGGGCCGCTGTGGATTTAGTGTTTTTGGACTTTGCAAAGGCATTTGACACTGTCCCTCATAGACGTCTAATGGGTAAATTAAGGACTATAGGTTTAGAAAATATAGTTTGTAATTGGATTGAGAATTGGCTCAAGGACCGTATCCAGAGGGTTGTGGTCAATGATTCCTTCTCTGAATGGTCCCCGGTAATAAGTGGTGTACCCCAGGGTTCAGTGCTGGGACCACTTTTATTCAACTTATTTATTAATGATATAGAGGATGGGATTAATAGCACTATTTCTATTTTTGCAGATGACACCAAGCTATGTAATATAGTTCAGACTATGGAAGATGTTCATGAATTGCAGGCAGATTTAAACAAACTAAGTGTTTGGGCGTCCACTTGGCAGATGAAGTTTAATGTAGATAAATGTAAAGTTATGCATCTGGGTACCAACAACCTGCATGCATCATATGTCCTAGGGGGAGCTACACTGGCGGATTCACTTGTTGAGAAGGATCTGGGTGTTCTTGTAAATCATAAACTCAATAACAGCATGCAGTGTCAATCAGCTGCTTCAAAGGCCAGCAGGATATTGTCGTGTATTAAAAGAGGCATGGACTCGCGGGACAGGGATGTAATATTACCACTTTACAAAGCATTAGTGAGGCCTCATCTAGAATATGCAGTTCAGTTCTGGGCTCCAGTTCATAGAAAGGATGCCCTGGAGTTGGAAAAAATACAAAGAAGAGCAACGAAACTAATTAGGGGCATGGAGAATTTAAGTTATGAGGAAAGATTGAAAGAATTAAACCTATTTAGCCTTGAGAAAAGACGACTAAGGGGGGACATGATTAACTTATATAAATATATTAATGGCACATACAAAAAATATGGTGAAATCCTGTTCCTTGTAAAACCCCCTCAAAAAACAAGGGGGCACTCCCTCCGTCTGGAGAAAAAAAGGTTCAAGCTGCAGAGGCGACAAGGCTTCTTTACTGTGAGAACTGTGAATCTATGGAATAGCCTACCGCAGGAGCCGTCACAGCAGGGACAGTAGACACTGCAGGAGCCGTCACAGCAGGGACAGTACATGGCTTTAAAAAAGGCTTAGATAATTTCCTAGAACAAAAAAATATTAGCTCCTATGTGTAGAAATTTTTCCTTCCCTTTTCCCTTCCCTTGGTTGAACTTGATGGACATGTGTCTTTTTTCAGCCGTACTAACTATGTAATTACTATGTAAAAAATACCCGTCCTGACCTAATACTTCTCACAGCTGAGAATCTGTTACAATTGTATCCCTACAATTAGCATTAATGTAATATGGGAGGCTAAGGGGAGGGAAGTGTTGATCTATCGGTCAGCAATCAGGGTCGATCACTAGGTTCCGACTTGTACGGGTCGGTAATGCACCACCCATAGACTTCTAAGGGGCCCTACTGTACCCTGTATGCCTCCGATTTTAGACAGATGCATATGGAGAATTCGATGTGGCAAATAGTGGCCTGCTCTATCTGATACCATATTACGGAAGGTTTTCTCCCCTAGAAAGATTGCGGAGATTAACCCTGTAATATAATGCTGTTAGAAGCACCATAGGGCGGCACACATAGTGCCTATGGCAATATAGTACGGGGTGCAGGGACTCGGGGGCTTCTACACGGTCTTCTACTATGTACACGAGGCCATGGCGAGATTCCCCCTA
This sequence comes from Rhinoderma darwinii, assembly GCF_050947455.1. Classification (NCBI taxonomy): domain Eukaryota; kingdom Metazoa; phylum Chordata; class Amphibia; order Anura; family Rhinodermatidae; genus Rhinoderma; species Rhinoderma darwinii. Next base: position 402,536,328 of record NC_134690.1, read on the forward strand.
TGGGCATAAAGCATCAGTGGTCACAGCCCAGGGGTTTAGGCTTCTATTTTTTTTTCTTTGGCCTTTTTTTTCTTTTTCTTTTTCTATATCATGTCTCGTATTTGCGGTGATTGCTTGTTCCCGAATCCCTGGATGCACATTTTTGACAACTGGCAGGAACAAAGATCACTGATCTGATCTAGACTGAGTAGACGGAGATGTGGGGCGCGTCAGGCCGGTGCTCATTTCTCAGATATTCGTTTTCTGCATCTAAACCATTTTCTGTTTTGAAGTGACATCGGTTTTTATTAAATATCTAGGCCACAAATGAATCACATCATAGATAAGAATTTGTCTCCTTCTTATCACCATCAACTTAATTCACAACTTCTCCCCGGAAAGGATTTTTTCAAGAAGAAATTCAACTTTTGTCACATTTTTTACTTTTTTTTTAATTAGGTCCCAATATCTTGCTAATGAATTTTATCAGAGTTTCTCGTTTTTAACCCCTTATTTCTCTCATTATATAGCCTTTTTCCAGTTTTCTATGTTTCTAGAACTTTTTATAATCCAGCAGGCTGGCACTAACTTGGTCACCAGTGGTGTACCTAACATGGAGGCATGACATGCGGCTGCTATGGGACCGATATTGGGAATGGGAATGGCCCTGGCACTGAACTGCTTCCTCTGCTTCTTGTGCAAATGTCATAGCTGCTATCTGCAGCCACCAGTAGGGGGAGCTCACTGCATACAGGTTTATAGAACTTCCATTGGGTTCAATGCTAATGGTCCAAATCCATATGTAATTTGCTCCCCCTAGTGGTCGGTGCAGACAGACTCATTTATATCATTCAAGTCAGAAAAACTGGTATCCTTTATACCCATACATTATGTAATTAATCAGCACAGAACTTTGTAGCTAAAAACAGAATGGTGGGCATCGTATCTTTTATAAATGTGGGGACCCATTCTGAGTCTTGCTATGGGGCCTTATGATTTCTATTTATTGCCTTTAGTTATAAGATCTGCCGGAATTTAAAGGAATTTTACTGTATGCCTCTCCCCAAAACTGTTTTTAGGTCATTCTGTGTTAGGATCAATGTGTAACTGGTGGAGGCCCGCCTATTCCAGGACCCGCACGATAAGCAGAACGAAAGGGGTCATGGCATTTGATGGCTGCGGTTCCTTCACTGTTGTACCAGACACAGCAAGGCACTACATCTGGACATGTGGCTGTACCTGGTACTGCAGCTTGCCCTCTTAAATTTATCTGTGCTGCCGTACCAGCTACATCTTCTCTTATACTCCAGTTACATCCAGAGCTGCATTCAACTTTCAAAGCAGGAGATGTACTGTAGTTTTCTAGGTAGTGTACAGGACGGGAATACAAGTCAGTATATTGTAATATAAGCACTCAGCTAAATTTTTAGGTGTGCCTCTGCCAGTATATAGTGACAGATTCCATGAGGCAATCTGCAGAATTTTTGTATATTTAGAAAAACCCATTTCCATACAACCTATTAGCGAATTATGAGTTAATAGAGGGGGGTCGTCTGTTCAGGATCCTCATCTCTTGGGCAGAGTGGAGAGCGGTCACATAGAGCGTCTCTCTCTCTAGAGGATCTGTCCTGTATTACGCAGACAACACATTGATAAAAGTGGACACTGCGTAATACTCCATTCCTCCTGTGGTGGTGCTGCAGGGAAATTAGACACTTACTGCCAGGTTTCCCCCCAGATTACAGCTGATCGCTGGGGGTCCTAGCAGGGGTACATTTTGTGATCAGCTAATTCTCAAGGAACCTTTCTAAAAATTAGAGATTTCCAAAGCAGAGAATTCCTATAAGTTCTACACATTTTTTAGCATTAAACAAGAATGATCTTCCTAACACGTCAGTGCAGATTTTGGGTTAGGCTAATGTGTTGAATTACAGTATTAAATGAATAGAGTATAATTTTAAGTCAAGCGACATTTATTTAGCAGAAGAAGTACATCTGCCAACTCGGAAAAAAAACACCTCAATTTTGTATTTCTTTTTTCCGGACGCGTCTCGGTCTGTGGAGAGAAGGTCGGTAAGTGCAGATAAAAAATGTGTGTTCAGTAACTGACAATTACCGCGCTCTCGATGGGCGTTTTTAGCGGAGGACTGTGGATGTAGAGAGGACGCTCACAACCAGTAATTGAATTAATAGTTCTATCTAAAGGATATCCTGATCTTTGGAGATGTACACAGTGCAGCAAATGTTGTAATAAAGCTGCTCAAGGAGAGAATATAAATCTCATCCATAACATGTCTTACATGAAGATTAACGGGGTTATTTACTTTGGACAACCCCTATGTATTAGTCAGGGGGGGCTTATGGTGATTAGCTGTTATTGCCGAGGGACCTGCTTAGTAAATTTCCCCTATAGCTAATAAAGCTTTAAATGGTACTTGAGTCATGTTTGAAGGCTCGGAAAATTGACTAACTGGGTAGCTACCAATAGGTGGCACTAGAGAGCTATTTTGCATGGTGTCCAGTAATCCATGGAACCCATCACCAAGAGTGCCATCAGAGTCCCAATAGAGCATATGGAAATGTGGTTGTCCACTGTAAAGTTTGGTCTGGTACTATCTTATAAATTACTTCACCAAAATTCTCTGGAGACTCTGCAGTGAATCTTCACCCAAGACAAGTTCTTGACCCCTCTTTATCACTTAGTTGCTGGAGAACAAGTAGATTCTCTAGTACCCAAGATTGACCATGGCCCGAACGATGAGTGAAGTCTAATAGGTTCTTTAGTTTTTACCACTGCTCCCTGCAAGGAAGTGTTGGACTTCTCTATGGAGAACCTGAATCTTGCAACCCTTGGAACGTTCACCCAAGGTAATAGCTGGCGCTGGTTTCTACAAAAGACGGCAACAAGGTCAGATTAACAAATTTGGGAACCAGGAGATGAGAATGTAATCAGGAGGTGATCCGTTTCGAGGTCACATGCAAGCGGAGTCTGATGGGCAGAGGTCAGTACACTGAAGACTTTATCAAACAGGGGTGGCCAGAGGAGCAGAGAGGAGCCTAACGGGATTGGCCTGGCAGAGCAGAGGAACGTTAATCCATGGCAATGCCACCAGCTTGAACTATTGTCTACTGTGAATTTCGGCCAACTGCCTACAGACATAACACTATACTCGGTAACTAATGGAGCCCTCTTTGAAATCATCAAGTCTTGGATAGGCAACTCATTGTATCGGCAACTCATTGTATCGGAAACTCATTGTATCGGCAACCCATTGTATCGGCAGCTCATTGTATCGGCAACCCATTGTATCGGCAACCCATTGTATCGGCAGCTCATTGTATCGGCAACCCATTGTATCGGCAACCCATTGTATCGGCAGCTCAATGTATTGGCTACTCAATGTATCAGCTTGGCAAATCAAAGTCTCGGTACTCAATGTATCAGCTTTTCAATGTATCAGTTCGGTAGCTCAATGTATCAACAACTCAATGTATCAGTACTCTAAATTAATGTGAGTAACACAATGTATCTGTAAAGCTGTATGGTGACCAACATTTCCCATTGGCTGGAATTTTTCTTGTTATTCGACTGTCTGGTTCTCTCAACAGAAATCTTCACCTTCATTTATATGTGGGCTAAGAGTAAAGCTGATCTTAGATGAGCCAACTTGCCCCGAGACGGGCAGAGATCTGGTGCTTGCTTTTATGGTCATTAAAGGGGCATGCACTGTGAGATTTGTGCAACAGTGTGAATTATTTTTCTAGTGGAGATTCATTCTGATCATTATAAATATTGCTTATGTGTATTGTTGCTCATGCCTTTTCTTGTACAATAACGATAATTGTGTAGCGACCTAAAAAAAATAAAGGAAATTCACAATTTGTTACAAGCAAAGGAAGTTAGAACCAACCATTTTAGTATTTTACATCATTGATATTTCTCACCCCGTCCCGTTTTATCATTAACAATTAGGAGTAAAGAGTCACATGACTTCAGAGCTGAATGCCCATTGTTTTTTTAGTAAGATGAATAGGGAATGCGGCAGAATTTTTTTCAATTTTTTTTCTATTGGAACACTACTTGAAGGGGAACTCCAACTTTTCTTTCTCACCATTTTTGCAAGCGTCCAGAGATTATTTCTGGATAAAATATTTAATATGCTTTTGCAAACCTTTTCTTTACTTATCTTGCTGTTCTTTTCGATTATAGAAATATTTATTCTCCTTTTAGACAGAAAGCTAAATTTCAGCTCCTGATGACTTCCTTTTACTAGAAAGCAGTGCATTATGGGAGCTCAAGTGACCGTTTCATAGTCAGAGCTGAGCTGTCTGATCACATGACTGTCTACGGAGTGCAGATTAACCACTTAAAGTTTCCAAGAAGGAACCAGCTGAATTTTTACTTTGACTGTGTGTGTGAATGGAGAAGAAAACGTGACAGTGCTGAAACTCAATATACAGTAGGATAAGTAAAAGAAAGTATTTACAAATTTGCTTGACTTGTTATGTAGATTTTAATCTTGACATGTTGTTCGAATGTGAAATTTTACTTTAACATTTTGATGTTCGTTGGGTCACAAAACTCACAGGGGGCCAGGATTGCCCTATTAAGCTCAGATCTTAACGGGGTTGTTATGGTGAGACTCTAAAAATAGCTGTGGGTAGCTCCAGGAACCTCCGGCAATCAGCTGATATTGTCTGGGTACATTTTGTCTGGATACACTGCAGTGGCCACTAGAGGAGAAATGTGGTATGACATGTCACCAATTCAAATAAATGGGCGATTATGTAATACACAGCCGACCAAATCTGCCAGAGCTGGAGCCACATTTACTTAGTGGTGGAAGCCCTTATATGATGTCCATATGATCTAAAATGGCATATGGACAGGGGACGTCTTCATGTGACAACCCCTTTAAGAAAGTGACATCATGGGACTTGAGTAGTTACCCTCCTGTGCAAGTAGCCATACACTCGGAGAAGAGGAGAACCATCCACATTCTGAGCAATATGTCAGCATCCGGAATGTGGCAATTATGGTATTATTAACCAAACCCTTCTCTTCTTGCTAATTGTTTTGAATTATTGTCAAGTTTCCATTATATTTATTATATGTAACAGCAGCCATGTAAATTAGTCGCAAGGTTTTCTAATTAAAACCAGCAGATCCCGTAGATGCCCCTCCGCAAAATCCTCTGTGATTAATTTTAAACAGTTTAATTTTTATTCCACTTACAAATATGTTGTAGTAAAATAAATTATTCCGTATCTTTTGAGTAAAAATGTAATTATTTTCGGAAAAAAACACAAAGTTAATTGTTTTCTAGGCAGGAATTATGCAATTTATACTTTCTGTTATTATTTACTTTCTCGACCCAAATGAAAATTCAGAGATTCATTCATGCACAAGAAAGTAAAGCATGATAATTAACAACTTGGCAAAATATTTATTAATATTGTGATTCCTATTTATTATTTGCAGAGCAATTCTAAAGAGAAAGAGTAAAACGAAGACAATGTATCATCAGAAAATGATCTGTTACTTCCATCTGAGATTTTTTCTGTGACTATTTAAATAAAAAACTTTTTGGGACATATTGCAGTTCTCACATTGGCCACTAGAGCACACACAATAAGCTGACATTTCCTGTTTCTGCAGCTTATTTGTCAGCTTTGCTGTATAGACTGGGACAGAGTAAGCAGATGTTGGGGATTTAATGGCTGCTCTAAATCAGTGTTTTGAAATCAAAGCATCTCTACTGCCTGCACAGCACCTGCCTGCCCACCAGAACCAGAGGTAGAGGGGAGCGCTTGTTATAGGCAGGCGCAGGGACTGTGAATGCTCTATTATGGGGCATAGTGTGGTACTATTACAGGGCTTATTGCTGCACTATCATAGGTCACACATGACTACACTGTTATGGGGTATGTGGCTGCAATAAATTGGTACACATGGTTGCACAGTTGGGGTTTATTGCTGCACTATTATAGGGCATATTGCTACATTGTTATGAAGGTATATGACTGCACTGTTTTGGGAATGAGGCTGTAATGTTATGGGTCATATGGTTGCAATGTTAAGGGGTATATTGCTGCACTGTTATGGGGTATATTGCTGCACTGTTATGGGGTATATTGCTGCACTGTTATGGGGTACATGGCTACACTGTTATGGTGCATGAGGTCATATTGCTAAACTGTTATGGGGTACGTGGCTGCACTGGTATGTGGCATGTGGCTACATTGTTATGGGGCATGAGGATGTACTGTTATGGACACATTGTGGCACTGTTATGGGGTATATTGTTGCACTGTTATGGGGTATTCTGCTGCATTGTTATGGGGTATATGTTTGCACTGTTAGCGGGGCACATGGCTGCAGTGTCATGGGACATATGGTTGCAGTGTTGTGGGGTACATTTCTGAACCATAGTGGGGAAAGTGGCTACAGTTATGGGGGCATTTTTATGCGGGCACTAACTGTTCTTGTATGCATTGATATGTGCATGTTATGGTGTCTCTGTGTATGACCCAGAAGGCTTTGCAACAACCCTTTACCCACCCACAGAAATAATCCAGAGTCTGCCCCATTGTATACCTAAGGCAGGGAAGTTTTATGGTGGTCCCTAAAGAGGACAGTGACTGTTGGGAGTGCATTCTGTGTACTGCGCTGCACAATATGTGGGTGCCATATAAATACTGAGAAATAGGTAAATACGGCCATTGGAGCCGACCCATGAAAATGCAGCCGGTTTATTCAGCAATGAGCAGAAAACCTTAAATTTCTTGTCTGTTTAGTAGGATAAGTCCCTGTAATTTGCAGGAGGTTGTTCTAGCGCCAGGACCTGGCATATGTTTTAGTAACAGTAATGTGCGCAGCACTCGCCTCGTGTCCTTTAATTTCAACAAGCAGCCTGAGAAACAGCCGTCGTTTACACAAGATGTAGCAATAAGTGAAAATTGCATTTTTTGCGTGTATTTTACAGTCGATTTTCACCTCATTGTCTCTATTAAAGCTCTCTCCAAAATGAGGCAAATGAAAATAGCAATTTGCTAAATCAGATTTTGCCTGCGCAGAACACGGAGCGATGAAGCTCAAGTTGAATAATTTCTGGCTTTCTAATGCTCCATAAGCAATGGTGTTTGATTTAATTTTCCTAGTTAGTGCGGCGCTCGCCGTGAGCTCGCTAATAAATGGAGCTGTAGCTGTTTTGCCTCCTGCTTTGCTTTTAATTCTTGCGGCTGAGAGCGGAGCTGCTGTTTACGAGGGTCGAGGTCTTGTTCACATTATGAATGGACGCCCCGTCCTGTAGAAGACACCGGGGTGACCCTTCATCTAGTGCAGACTAATGGCCCTGCACATTGACCCCCTATGTGTGGCTTGCAGCAGATTATTGTATTTTGCTCATTTTTCTATGTGAACTTATTCTTTCTTCATCTCGGTTTCTGCAACATTTTGACCTTTTTGTTTTAAGTCTCTAATCTGTTTTGTTGGACAGCGCCATGGAATCGTTTTGCAGAACCCAAGGGCCCGGTAGCTGTGGGAAAAGGGCCATGGATTATAGGTAGGGTATTTGTTGCTTTGGGTCGTTGTCGTGCTGAAAGGGGAAACTCCTCTTCATGTTCAGCTTTTTAGCAGAGGCTGCAGGTTTTGTGCCAATATTGACTGATATTTAGTACTGTTCATAATTCCCTTCACCTTGACTAAAGCCCCAGTTCCAGCTGCAGAAAAACAGCCCCAAAGCATAATGCTGCCTCCACCGTGCTCCATAATGCCGCCTCCACCATGCTCCATAATGCTGCCTCCACCGTGCTCCATAATGCCGCCTCCACCGTGCTCCATAATGCTGCCTCCACCGTGCTCCATAATGCTGCCTCCACCGTGCTCCATAATGCCGCCTCCACCGTGCTCCATAATGCTGCCTCCACCGTGCTCCATAATGCTGCCTGCACCGTGCTCCATAATGCCGCCTCCACCGTGCTCCATAATGCTGCCTCCACCGTGCTCCGTAATGCTGCCTCCACCGTGCTCCGTAATGCTGCCTCCACCACGCTCCATAATGCTGCCTGCACCGTGCTCCATAATGCCGCCTCCACCGTGCTCCATAATGCTGCCTCCACCGTGCTCCATAATGCTGCCTCCACCGTGCTCCATAATGCCACCTCCACCGTGCTCCATAATGCTGCCTCCACCGTGCTCCATAATGCTGCCTCCACCGTGCTCCATAATGCTGCCTCCACCGTGCTCCATAATGCCGCCTCCACCATGCTCCATAATGCTGCCTCCACCATGCTCCATAATGCTGCCTCCACCGTGCTCCATAATGCTGCCTCCACCGTGCTCCATAATGCTGCCCCCACCGTGCTCCATAATGCGGCCTCCACCATACTTCATAATGCTGCCCCCACCGTGCTCCATAATGCTGCCTCCACCGTGCTCCATAATGCTGTCTGCACCGTGCTCCATAATGCTGCCTCCACCGTGCTCCATAATGCTGCCTGCACCATGCTCCATAATGCTGCCCCCACCACGCTCCATAATGCTGCCTCCACCACGCTCCATAATGCTGCCTCCACCACGCTCCATAATGCTGCCTCCACCACGCTCCATAATGCTGCCTCCACCACGCTCCATAATGCTGCCTCCACCGTGCTCCGTAATGCTGCCTCCACCGTGCTCTGTAATGCTGCCTCCACCGTGCTCCGTAATGCTGCCTCCACCATACTCCATAATGCTGCCCCCACCGTGCTCCATAATTCTGCCTCCACCGTGCTCCGTAATGCTGCCTCCACCATGCTCCGTAATGCTGCCTCAACCTTTGTCTCATCAGACCATAACACGTTTTCCCACATGATTTTGGCAGACTTGATGTAGGTCTTTGCAAAACATAGCTGGGCTTGGATGTTTTTCTTTGCTAGAAAAGGATCCGGCTTGCCACATTACCCCACAGCCCAGACATATGAAGAACACGGGAAATTGTTGTCACATGCACTACACAACCAGTACCTGCCAGAAAGTCCTGCAGCTCCTTTAATGTTGCTGTAGGCCTCTTGGTAGACCAATTTTTGTCTTGTCTTTTCATCAAGGTTTGAGGGACGTCCAGTTCTTGGTAATGTCACTGTTGTGCCAAATGTAATCCACTTCTTGATGACCATCTTCACTGTGTTCCATGGTATATCTAATGCCTTGGAAATTCTTTGGTGCCCTTCTCCTGACTGATGCCTTTCAACAATCAGATCGCTTTGATGTGTTATACGGACCATGGCTTTTGCTGTGAAATGCAACAAAGGAAATGTCAGGAAAATCCTAATAGAACAGCTGAACTTTATATGGGATTACTCAGAATCACTATAAATAATGGCAGCTGTGTACTGACTACTATTTAACAGGAGTTTAAATGTGATTGGCTAATTCTGAACACAACCACATCCCCAATTATAAGAGGGTGTTCACACTTATGCAATCACATTATTTTTCTTCCTTATTTTTATTTTTCCACCCTAAAAGATTTCAGCTTGTTTTCCCAGCACAATTGTACAGATCATGGGTCACATTAAAGGTGGAAAAAGTTCTGAAATGATTCATCTTGTACTGATTTTGTAACATGACAAAAACTGGCATATTAACAGCGGTGTGTAGACTTTTTATACACACTATTTAGTATCTATCTATCTATCTATCTATCTATCTATCTATCTATCTATCTATCTATCTATCTATCTATCTATCTATCTATCTATCTATCTATCTATCTATCTATCTATCTATCTATCTATCTATCTATCTATACTAGTATATACATGGGTGGTATATACACTGCTCACCTTTGGGACCTTTACTTTCCACAAAATAGGACTCCCAAAAACTGTTCACATTTTGGTCATGGTTGAACCTGGAGGGTTATGCCCCTCGCTACTCCCTTAAATATGTAAGTCCCATCGTCAACACAAGATGGAAAATAAATGTGGAATGCAGAAACACCCGATCACATGGTCAAGGACAGGCGTACAGTCTGTCACGTTGGGTACGTGGACCCACTGGGCTATACTGCCTTGACGGTATGGCAGCTGGCCAACAGGACACAGGTCACAGTCTATAGTTCGTATAGGGTACCTGTGGTAGCTTCAGACAGTAGCAAGGCAGGCTCGGCTGGGACTTAGGCAGCAGGCAGGCGCCAGGCATGGTGTAGCAGGACAGGCGTGGTACTCAGCGCAGCATGACTCCTACTCAATACGGCACTTGACCAGGATAGCGCGGTAGCAGGAACGGGCAACACTGGGAACTGGAAAACACTTAGGAGACCATTTACATAGACAGACTAGGGTAACAACAACAAATCTCAGGCAAGGCAGGAAGGGGCTGGGTCCTTCTTATAGTCTAGGGTGCTCATGGTCTAATTTGACACTTTAACTCAGGTACGCAAACTTGCCCATTAAGAGCGGGACCTGCCCGAGAGAAGCGGAAGTGAGCGCTGGCGACTCCTGAGGAGGGGATGGGGGCCAGTGCCCACAGACCCATGGCTGCGGCCGTCAGGAGGCGAGTGAGCCTGACGGCCCGCGGCCATGGGCACGACACAGTCGCTCTTACAATCAGGGACATGCCCAAACATCTTTGGCTGAGTGCCCCCTAACGCAATAATGCTAGCTAAGTGCACTTTATATGCAACAGTGTCATCTGAGTGCCCCCATACACAATAATGCCAGCTAAGTGTTCCTATACACGATAATGCCAGCTGAGTGCCCCCATAAACAATAATGCCAGCTGAGTGCCCCCATACACAATAATGCCAGCTGAGTGCCCCATACACAATAATGCCGGTTGAGTGCCCCCATACACAATAATGCCAGCTGAGTGCCCACATACACAATAATGCCAGCTGAGTGCCCACATACACAATAATGCCAGCTGAGTGCCCACATACACAATAATGCCAGCTGATTGCCCCTATACACAATAATACCAGCTGAGTGCCCCCATACACAATAATGCCAGGTGGGTGCCCCTATACACAATAGTATCAGTAGTGTAGTAATGTTATCTGTAGGGGTCTAGGACAGTTTAATGGAGAAAAAATTCTGTGCTGATTAATTTCAGATATCTTTATAGGGGAGGTCCATTTTTTAGAGCTCCATATATTTGTCAGGGAGCTCCAAATGCCCTGCTTCCCCTTACACAGTCATAGGGTTACAGCAAGGGCAGCAAATTGCGTCTTTGCCCCAGGTTCAGGAAAGTCCAGCAAACAGCTCTGCCCATGTAATATCCCAATAATACACGTCTATCGCTGGATTATGTCCCATTTATATCACTTACAGCGAGACCCCCCTGTTATTCCCCCGCCTGCTTTACCCGTATTTATAACAATTTATTATTTCTGAAAACCCATAATTTCCTCTTGGCTCGTTGGAGGTTTTTCCTCTCAGTCTTTCGGGCCGCAGAGTTTTTCATTTTAATGAATGTTTTGAAGTTTATATTCAACAAATCCATTTATCTGCGATGGTAAAACGTATCAAGATTAGTTATTTGTATTAATTATGGGGCGGTGAGTGAGAGAGACATTAAGAACTGGGCTAATTTCTCCGCCAGGCTGACCTCACACTAATGAGAGCAGGTTATATTGATTTATAGCGTTACTGGTAAGACGGGACGGGGCCATAAACACAGGATGCATCTGCAGAATCAGGAAGGAATATAGAAGAACACAATATAGAATTAAAGGGGTCTCCGCTTTGGACAATCCCTACTTGTTAGAAAGGTTTCTTGACAATAAGCTGATCACAAAGTGTTCTCCTGCTGGGATCTCTAGCGATCAGCTGTAATCTGTGGGGAAAGCTGGCAGTAAGTGTTAATTAATCCTGCAGTGCCACCCCAGGAGAAATGAAGTATTACACAGTGTCCATTCATATCAATGTATTGTGTGTGTTATGCAGGACAGGACACTTCCTCCGGGGAGAGAGAGAGAGAGAGAGATGCTCTATGTGACCGCTCTCCACTCTGAACAAGAGATAAGGATCCTGAACACAGGACCCCCGTCTATTAACTCAGAATTCCCTATTAGGGTGTATGGAAATGGGTTTTCAAAACGGGTTAAACCCTTTATTAGGACTATTATGAGACTCAAAAGGATGATTCCAAATAAGCAGTTGTGCCCAAGTTCCCTCTACTGAATCTCCAGTCACGGTCGATTTTTTATAATGACTTTTAGCCCAAATCTTAAAGAACAGTGAAGGTATTATAGGGTAACTATACTTTCAAATAACGTTTGACATTTCATAGTGACGTCAAAAGTTTTGGTCGGTGGAGGTCCAAACTCTGAGATCCCCACCGATCGCTAAGTGGCTGAAGCGCTTGGGTGATCGCCGAGCCACTTTGTTTAAGATCGGGTTTTCTCGGAAAGCCGAGCAAGTTGTGTACAGGCTCAATAGAAAGTCTATGAGTCTGTACACCACTTGCTCGGCTTCCCTAGAAAAGCTGATCAGAAACTAAGTCACTTTGTTTTAGCGATCAGGGGGGTCTCGGTGCTCGGACCCTCACCGATCATAACTTCTGACTTCACTATGACATGTCAAAAGTTTTTTTTAAAGTATAGTTACCCTTTACTCCTTGTTATGGGTCTTTCAAGGAAGATCTTCTTGGGGATATGATCCTGAATGTGAATTTCAAAAATTCCACAAAAATGAGTTTAAGTTTGTTATTTATTTCCCTATCTCCTAATTAATAATTTGTTAGGGGTTGTAGATTTGGTCCTATTGCACTTCGTAGGCTCTGCTGGTTTGGCCGCTCTGGTATTTTACCATACCGGCCACATGTTCCATGTTAATGATGGGATTCTTAGAGAAAATAACTCATTGACTTTTATGAGAGAAAGTAGTGGGCATGCTCTGTGATATGAGTCAGTAGTCACTGTGCAGGGAGAGGGAGGGGGAGGGGGAGATTATTGTTAATGGTGTGATCCTGTGTTATTTGCCTCTAGGTATATAATAGAGGTATTAGCTTTTATTTTAGATCCGCCCTGTAAAGATAATGAGCTGACAAGTGACCCTGCCCCCAGTGTACACAGCACAAGATGAAAAGTGACAGGTAGTATCAGTCTTCAGTGTCCAGTGTGAAAACTGCAATCAGGATTAAAATAGATAGTAAAAATGGGAGAAAAAAACACTGTAAAGAATATAAACTGTAAGTCTTTAAATTGGAAAAAGCAAATTCAGTCTTATAGGAGAACGACCAAAAACAGATGCCTGAAGCCGCTTTATTTGACTGTCGCAGTCTATTTTTGGAGACATCACTAATTGAGGTTACAGGGCCGATGCCTACAACTTCATCCACTCCTGTAAATGTTCAGGTCTCTGGTAACCACAAGAAATTACCCAGCATGGTGTCTATAATGGCTGAGGATGTAACGTCTCCGCTACTGCATAGCGATAATTACAATCTAATGTAATAAATCTCCTTATACTTCTGGTCTGGAGAGAAAATGAAGACATACAGTCATAAAGAGACATACAGAGACATACAGTCATAAAGAGGCATGCAGAGACATACAGTCATGAAGAGACATGCAGTCATGAAGAGACAAACAGAGACATACAGTCATGAAGAGACATACTGTCATGAAGAGATATACAGTCATGAAGAGACATACAGAGACATAGTCATGAAGAGACATATAGAGACATACAGTCATGAAGAGACATACAGAGACATACAGTCATGAAGAGACATACAGAGACATACAGTCATGAAGAGACATGCAGAGACATACAGTCATGAAGAGACATGCAGAGACATACAGTAATGAAGAGACATACAGAGATATACAGTCATGAAGAGACATACAGAGATGAAGAGACATACAGAGATATACAGTCATGAAGAGACATACAGAGACATACAGTCATGGAGACATGAAGAGACATACAGTTATAAAGAGACATGCAGAGACATACAGTTATAAAGAGACATGCAGAGACATACAGTTATAAAGAGACATACAGTCATGAATGGACATACAGAGACATACAGTCATGAATGGACATACAGAGACATACAGTCATGAATGGACATACAGAGACATACAGTCATGAAGAGACATACAGAGACATACAGACAAACAGAGACATACAGTCATGAAGAGACATACAGTCATGGAGACATACAGAGACATACAGTCATGAAAGGACATACAGAGACATACAGTTATAAAGAGACATACAGAGACATACAGTCATGAAGAGACATACAGTTATACAGAGACATACAGTCATGAAGAGACATACAGTAATAGAGACATGCCGAGTCATACAGAGACATACAGTAATAATTAGAGTCATACAGAGCCATAAAGAGACATACAGAGACATACAGTCATGAAGAGACATACAGTTATAAAGAGACATGCATAGACATACAGTTATAAAGATACATACAGTCATGAATGGACATACAGAGACATACAGTCATGAGTGGACATACAGAGACATACAGTCATGAATGGACATACAGAGACATACAGTCATGAAGAGACATACAGAGACATACAGACAAACAGAGACATACAGTCATGAAGAGACATACAGTCATGGAGACATACAGTCATGAAAGGACATACAGAGACATACAGTTATAAAGAGACATACAGTCATGAAGAGACATACAGTTATACAGAGACATACAGTCATGAAGAGACATACAGTAATAGAGACATGCCGAGTCATACAGAGACATACAGTAATAAACAGAGTCATACAGAGCCATAAAGAGACATACAGAGACATACAGTCATGAAGAGACATACAGAGACATACAGTTATAAAGAGACATGCATAGACATACAGTTATAAAGATACATACAGTCATGAATGGACATACAGATACATACAGTCATGAAGAGACATACAGTCATGGAGACATACAGAGACATACAGTCATGAAAGGACATACAGATACATAAAGTTATAAAGAGACATGCAGAGTCATACCGTCATGAAGAGACATACAGAGACATACAGTTATAAAGAGACATACAGAGACATACAGTCATGAAGAGACATACAGAGATATACAGTCATGAAGAGACATACAGATACATACAGTCATGAAGAGACATACAGAGACATACAGTTTTAAAGAGACATGCAGAGTCATACCGTCATGAAGAGACATACAGAGACATACAGTTATAAAGAGACATACAGAGACATACAGTCATGAAGAGACATGCAGAGTCATACACAGCCATAAAGAGACATACAGTCATGAAGAGACATAAAGAGACATACAGTAATAAAGAGGATAATGCATAGACAGTTGTCCAGAGATGTAAAGAGATGTACCGATAAATACAGAGGCATAAAAAGACATACAGAGATGCAAAGAGATGCACAGATAGGTAGAGACATGCAAATATGCACAGAGACATAGAGAGACACACAGAGATATACAGAGACATACATACAGATGTAGCCATCTTTATATTGACTCTTAATAACGCATTAAATACAGTGGCAAGAAACGTTAATTTTACTTTTTCAATGTCTTATTGAATGGCTTTTGTTGTGTGATATCACGCTGCAGCAAGTTACAGATGTCTACATATGTAGTCGCACAAAGATCTACAGAGGCGTATCAAGACGTACAGAGATGTACAGAGAAGTACAGATACAGAGACATATAGAGATGTAGTTGGACAGAGAGAGACATACACAGACATGCAGAGACACACAGAGGCATGCAGGGACACACAGAGACATCATGCAGAGACACAGAGAGACGTACGGAGTGGTACAGAGACAAGCAGAGGCACACAGAGTGGTACAAAAACGTACAGAGACCTACAGAGAAATAAAGAGATGTAGAGACACACATAGAAGTACAAAGTGGAACAGAGCCTTACAGAGACAAGTACAGAGGCATGCAGAGTTGTACAGAGCTATATAGAGGTGTAGAGAAACATACAGGGACAGACAGAGACATACACAAATTAGGAGACATACAGTACAGAGTCGCACAGAAATATACAGAGATATACCTACAGATGTTGCCATCTTTATCTTCACTTTTAATGCATTTAATACAGAGTGTCGTGAAGGTTTAACTTTACTTTTTTAATGGCTTTTCAATGGCTTTTGTTGTGTGATATCACGCTGCAGCAAGTTATCAGAGTCAAGATAAAGATGGCTACATCTGTACAGAGGCGCACAGAGATGTACAGAGCCTTACAGGGACATACAGACATTAGGAGACATACAGAGCGATACAGAGCCTTACAGGTACATACAGACATTAGGAGACATACAGAGAGATACAGAGCCTTACAGGGACATACAGACATTAGGAGACATACAGAGAGATACAGAGCCTTACAGGGACATACAGACATTAGGAGACATACAGAGAGGTATAGAGACATACAGGGACATACAGACATTAGGAGACATACAGAGCTGTACAGGGACATACAGACATTAAGAGAGATACAGAGGTGTACAGGGACATACAGGGACAAACGGACATACAGAGACATACAGGGACATACAGACATTAGGAGACATACAGAGACATACAGGGACATACAGACATTAGGAGACATACAGAGACATACAGAGACATACAGGGACATACAGACATTAGGAGACATACAGAGACATACAGACATTAGGAGACTTACAGAGATGTACAGAGACCTACAGAGACATACAGGGACATACAGACATTAGGAGACATACAGAGATGTACAGGGACATACAGAGACATACAGAGACATACAGAGACATACGGGGTCATACAGAGACATACAGGGACATACAGAGACATACATGGACATACAGGGACATACAGGGACATACAGAGACATACAGGGACATACAGGGACATACAGAGACATACAGACATTAGGAGACATACAGAGATGTACAGAGACATAAAGATTCGCACAGAAACATACAGAGACATACAACACATGAATTTAGCAATGTTCGCACTCCTCTCTCCCTCCATAAATTCATCAGATGATCTTTGATTGGAAATGATTGTTCTGCATCTTCATCGGCTGAATACGAGGTAAATTGAGGCCGGCTCGCTTCATTACCGCGTCCCCCGTATATTAAATATGATCAGAATCGATAACGCTGTCACTATGTAATTAGGGAGGAATAATCGCCCTAGTAACAAGTCGAGGACCGGCGAGTTATAGCGACGCGTTATTGTGCGGCGGACTTCTAAGATTACATTAAATGTCAAAAGTAAATAATCAAAGCAATAACACAAAGCTGAGCCATCAGAAAAAAACACACGTTCTTGCTGCTTGCAGTACACTATTTATTTTTTTGCAAATATGAGAAATGCTGAACTTAATTGGCCAATCAAATAAATTTCAGTTAAAGGGCTACTCCAAAGATTGCGGCCGCAGACGACGATATTCACGTTGCATTTGCGAATACTTAATACTTACAGTTCAAAAGTTTCTTTTTTTTGCTATCTGGTTGGTATCTACGACAAAGTTTTTCCTGAGCTTCCTGATTCATGAATAGAATGTCAGAAGACAGTGAAGACTGACGGTTAGAATAAAAATACCTTAGAATGGCCAAATATAATAAAAAGGCCATAAACTAGAGGACAATTCAGTGACTTATAGAGATTCTCAGTTCATGCTCCTCATGCTGGTGGGTGCTCCGCTGGGTCCCCCCTAAACCGCACAGACAATGAATCCAGAAATGAGAATCCTTTATTGACATCACAGGTAAAATATCCAAACCAAACATTTACTAACAAGTGTCAGGCTAGAAAGTGTCCGCCGACATGTCCCACTTCCCGGCAGCCACGACCGCAGGACTGTATCTTCATGTTGGCGTCTCCCTCTACAGAGGGAGACGGGGACTGTGTGTCTACAGGGGACTGTGTGTGGCGCTATCTACAGGGGGCTGTGTCTGGCGCTATCTACAGGGGGGCTGTGTGTGGCACTATCTACAGGGGGCTGTGTGTGGAGCTATCTACAGGGGGGCTGTGTGTGGATCTATCTACAGGGGGGCTGTGTGTGGAGTTATCTACAGGGGGCTGTGTGTGGAGTTATCTACAGGGGGGCTGTGTGTGGAGCTATCTACAGGGGGGCTGTGTCTGGAGCTATCTACAGGGGGGCTGTGTGTGGAACTATCTACAGGGGGGCTGTGTGTGGAGCTTTCTACAGGGGGCTGTGTGTGGAGTTATCTGGGGCTAAGTGTGGAGCTATCTACAGGGGGCTGTGTGTGGAGCTATCTACAGGGGGTTGTATCTGGCACTATGTACAGGGGGGCTGAGTCTGGAGCTATCTACAGGGGGGATGTGTTTGGAGCAATCTACATGGGGCTGTGTGTGGAGCAATCTACATGGGGGCTGTATCTGGAGCTATCTACAGGGGGGATGTGTGTTGCGCTATGTACAGGGGGCTGTGTCTGGCACTATCTACAGGGGGGCTGTGTGTGGAGCAATCTACAGGGGGGCTGTGTGTGGAGCTATCTACAGGGGGCTGTGTGTGGAGCAATCTACAGGGGGGCTGTATCTGGAGCTATCTACTGGGGGGATGTGTGTGGCGCTATGTACAGGGGGCTGTGTCTGGCACTATCTACAGGGGGGCTGTGTGTGGAGCAATCTACAGGGGGGCTGTGTGTGGAGCAATCTACAGGGGGGCTGTGTGTGGAGCAATCTACAGGGGGGCTGTGTCTGGCACTATGTACAGGGGGGCTGTGTGTGTGGCGCTATGTACAGAGGGGGCTGTGGTGGATGATTTTTCCATTGACCGGTAGCAGAGTTACACAACTGGAAAAAAAATTCCTATCATATAACTCTGCTACCTGTCGATTGAAAAGTCATCAACCACAGGATCTCCCTCTTTACTTACATCGTTCTCAGCCTTTTGGTTTGTCCTGCAGCTGCTGCCGGCGTGATTAGCAAATGTTATACCCAAGATAGGAAAAGTAACACAAAGACGACATAACCGGATCCATAATATCTGTGATATCCAGACAGTCCAGAGATCCGCAGTGAGAATGTGCGCGAGTTATTTGCAGAAGGATCTAGCTGTGATTTGATGTGTTGATGCCGGATATTGGGCGTGGTTAGGGCGTGGCTTAAAATGTCCCTCTTTTCCGAATTCAAAAGTTGGGAGGTATGGAGTATCTGCCGGATCATCTCCCCAGGTACTCTTATCCGAGAGACTATCATTGACTGTTGTTTGGCCAGCTGCTTCTCCGCTACGGCGGAGCGGTTTAGTGGGTCCACATACCCCAGAGCACAGGGCCGTGACACATACAGCCGAGGTCCGGTTACATTTGGGTACACGTTCAGTGGGAAAGTATAAAAAGTGCAGCTGGAGGTATGGCCTAGATGTATACAGCTCTATGTCTATACGTCTTCATCTGCCAATCACTATATAAAAAAAGAAAACTGGACAACTTTTGAGAAAGGAAATTACAATAAATACAGACCCCTAAACAAATACAAACCCTCTAAATAAATACAGACTCCAGACCAGACCCCCTAAACATATACAGACTCCAGAACAGACCCCCTTATACAGACATCAGAACCCCAAACAAATACAGACCTTAGAACAGATCCCCTGAATAGAGACCCCAGGACATTTAAATACAGACCTAAAGCAACTTAAATATAGATCCCAGACCCCCCAAATACAGACATCAGACCCCCTAAATAAATAACCCCAGAGCAGACTCGAGAGAGAGAGACTGACTTCGGGTTATGTACTCTTTGTTACTTTGTGTTACGTTATCTGCTGTTGTATTTTTTTGTTATTATTATTATTATCGTTGTTGTTATTATAAAGCCTTGTTCACACTGCGTGTATTCAACTTTTTTTGGCGTGTTTTATGCACCGAAAAATGTGGCAAAATAGTGTCAAAAACACTTGCTTGGTATCAATGGGAAAACGCATTGTAGTGCATACGACGCGTTTTTTTTTTTACGCTCGCGTGTTTAAAAAACGCGACGTGTAAAAAAAAAAAATGTCAGGTAAATTCTCGGTGAGTAAAACGCGCCAAAAACGCTCCATATACACGCCTAAGGGTATGTTCACATGCTAGACTAAAAACGGCTGTAAAATACGGAGCGGTTTTCAGGGGAACACAGCCTCTGATTTTCGGCTGTTTTTAAAGTGTCAAATATTTTTTCAGGCTTTTTTTGGTGATGTTTTTCTATTGACACAATGAAAAACGGCTCAAAAAGTGAGAAGCACTCATTATTACGGGGCGTTACTTCAAACGGCCGTGCAAAAAACAAAAACACCCCATCTGAACGAAACAACGTTTTTCCAGTTGAGATGTTTGGAGGTGTTCAGCCTGCATTTTTAGAGACTTTTACACCCCGAAAAAATGCGTGTGAACATTCCCAGTCCTAATTGAAAAACTCGTCAAAAACACCTATACTTTAAAAAGCGCTTTTTGGATCGCCGTGTGAACAAGGCCTTATGATTATAATTGTTATTATTGTTGCTGTTATTATAATTATTATTATTGTTATATTTGTATGTTATTGTTTTGTCATTGTTTTATTTTATAAATAGAAGATCTGCAGGAACATTATGACTAACACCTAAACCTCCCCATGTACAAATGTGTGATGTAGTACAAATATATAATGGGGTCAAGGATGGGAATTTTGCAGTTTGTATCGCGAGACATAACATGATCCTAATGCCTCATGCACACGACCGTAGCCATCTGCACGGCCATGATTTTCGGGTCGGCCGGTCACGGAGTGTCAGCCGCCCGTAAACCGCGGGTCGTGCACATGGCCGCGGCCATTATTTTCAATGTGCCGGGACCACAGATCTCGGCCATAATAAGACATGTCCATTCTTTCTGCGGTCCGGGCTCCTGGGCCATGCATGGACTGTGGAAACCACGGTCGTGTGCATGGCCCCATAGGAATGAATGGGGCCGCAATTCTCCCGTGGATTTTCGGGGGAATTGCGGCCGCAAAAGCACCTTCGTGTGCATGGGGCCTAAGGCTGCTGTCACATCTGCGTGAGGGCTCCGTTCCGACGTCCTGTCGGAGCTTTCCGTTGGGACGGAGCCCTGATTGACACAAACGGAAACCATAGGTTTTCTTTTCCATCACTATTGATTTCAATGGTGACGGATCCGGTGCAAATTGTTTCCGCTTGTCTCCGTTGTGTAAGGGTTCCGTCATTTTGAAGGAATGAATTGCTCAGTCGACTACCGTATTGATTCCGTCAAAACGACGGAACCCTTACACAACAGAGACAAACTGAAACCATTTGCGTCATCAATAGTGATGGAAACGGAAACCTCTGGTTTCCGTTTGTGTCAATCAGGGCTCCATCCCAACGGAAAGCTCCGACAGGACATCGGAACGGAGCCCTGACGAAGATGTGAACGAAGCCTTAATCCCATGACTGAACTAACGACGCCAACACGTTTAATGCTATTATGTGGATGGAGGTCGGTCGTAGCATTTATTACATGACTGTTAACGGCACTTACGTAGCATTATTTAAATCGCGATTCTAAGTGATATGCCAAACACTGGACTCCTGGTGAGCAAGTGCCCCTTCGAGACCCGCCTATCTCCATTTATTCCCTCAATGACCACCGCTGTGACTCGAGGATGAACAAAGTCTGATACATACTGCAACAACGAAGAAGTATCAGTACAATCATGGAAATATCATCAAAACAACATAAACTGAAAGAACGTTGCCTAAGGCATCATGCACACGACCGTGGCCGTAATCACTCCCCTTGATTGTGGGCATGGCCGGCCGCCCGGGCCACAGCCCGCATTTTCAGGCCGTTCTCCCATACGAAGTATGGAAGCATGTCCCGTAAAATACGAAAAATAGGACATGCTCCATAATTCCCGGCACAGTCCTACGGCACGGACACCTATCTGTAGCGATACGGAAAGGTGTCCGCGGCCAATAGAACTGAGTGGGTCCGTAATTGCGGACCATATTACGGTCCGCAATTAGGGAGATTTTTTACGGTCCTGTGCATGGGGCCTAAGGGAATGGAGGGTGGGAAAAACCATAACTACCAGGTTCCGTATTTATGGGGGAGAGGAAGACCGCCCAAAACAGGGTTAAGCCGAACACAGAGGAGGAGCATCTCCTTATTGGCTGCCATATTAGGGGCAGACCATTTTACATTAATATAGGTGGAAACCTCACCATCCAGCGTGATGTCATAGGCTCTACCATAGGGGATAAAAAGGGGGGTATTTAAAGAGTCACAGGGGCAGGTACCACGGTCACTATACAGGCTGCATGCTCTGCCATGTGGACGATCTGTTTGGAAAAAGGTTCAGAAATCCCTCTCTTCTTGATTAATCTCATTCAGTCATCAGAAATTCCGCTAAGGAATATATTGGGCATCTTCGTCTCTGGAAAAGCTATGTGTGACATCATCTGTATCGTCAGTGTGGGCAGCAGACTCTCTTAGGGTCCTAAATGGCAGAGTGACCTAGTTCTATAGTGAGACTGTACTAAGAAATGCCTAATAGGAGTTTTACGGTTGGTAGAAGAGGAGCACGGCTGAATATTTTTGGATTTTAGGTGGAGGTGCACTTTACATTCCTAGCTGCAAACTTTATAAAACAGAGTTTTAGAAGTTGAGTCTTAGGGATTGTTTGGAATAATTACATTTGATCCGATCCAAACATTGTGTGCCTTGTAGGGTGGAACGTGGCCTCTGTACGTGTGTGATTACTTCATTATTAGGTGTCGACAACGTTAAGACTGATCTGTTAATTACATGTATTATTTTAAATACCGTGTGAGTGACTCAGAAAAGCCACATGAACCAAAATCCCGCTCACATGTGAAGATAATGGAAACCATTAAATCCAGTATGAACAGTGTTCAAAAACAATGCACAGAATGTAAGGAAATCAAGGGACTCAAGTGACTTTTTTTTTATAGTAACCGCTGCTCAAATAATCAAACTCTTACGCTCTTAGCCTGCAAAGTATTTCGCTTGCTGAAGCAGCAACAGCCTTAGTCAGCCATTTTGAAGTTGTGGAGATTTTTTTGGTCACCCAGTCAGTCACCAATTTGCATTTACATCTACCCTGCTCTCTCCTCCCATTCGCTCTCCTCTCTCCAATGTCTGTCATTTTAGTTATGTCACCACTATAGTCATGCCGTACTTAAAGGGGTCTTCCCATCTAAGGCATATCCACAGGGGTCCCAAACGGAGGACCCATCTCCATGACGTCCATATGTCCTAATAGGGCAACAGCGGTGTCCGCAAGATCAGGTGCGGGAGTGTGAGTATGACTGATAGCCATACTTTTGCACTTATGGCTGTTTAACCCCTGATGCACAGCAATGAGTACTGATTGCAGTGCATACAAAGGGAGGAGACTCTTTGTCCTGTCCGTCAGCGCCAGCAACAGGATCGGCGGGGCTGACTGGTAAATCCTGGTCTCTATTAGGGCAAAATGAAGAAATCCCTGTGCATTTTGGAAGGATTAAAAAAAAAAGTAAAAGCCCAAAAAATATTAAAATTAAACTATGAGGCTGTGTTCGCACGGGGCAGATACGCTGCATAAAAGCACGCAGCGTATCCGCCCTGTGCGCCATAGCGAATTCTGGGCAAAAAAGCGCACCAAACTGTGGTGCAGTTTTTCGCCCGAAATGTCCGCTGCAGAAAACGGCAGTACTTAGCCGGCCAGCCTCCTGGGATGACGTTTTATCCCACGAGACCACTGCAGCCTGTGATTGGCTGCAGCGGCGGTCACATTGGATGAAGCATCATCCCAGGAGATTGGCCCTCTGACGTCGTACAGGCCGGCCTCTTGGGTGGATGTTTCATCCCATGTGACCGCTGCTACAGCCTGTGATTGACTGCGGCGGTCACATGGGATGAAACGTCATCCGAGGAAGGCGCGCTGGAGGGAGGAACACAGACTTCTGGGTAAGTATGAGATTTTTTTTTTTCAGAGTTGTGTTTTTAGCGTCAACTGCTTTTTGTTGCGAGCTTTACGTCACCATTGAATTAAATGGGGAAAACATGCAACAAATAAGCAGCGTTTACGCAAATGCAATTGATATGCTGCGGAATAAAATTCCGCACGGCAGGTCAATTTCTGAGTGATTTTTCCGCTTAAATTTACGCAGCGTGTGGATGAGATTTGTTTTATCTCATCCACATTGCTGCTACTGTATTTGCTGTGGATTTTACGCAAAGAATTTCATGTGAACTGACCCTAAAAATAAAATCCTGCCGCAATACAAAAAAATAATACAATAAGCACACATTTTTAAAATAAATGAATCCGCTTTATATAATAAGAATCTCAAAAATATTTTTCAATTTTTCCAAGAAATGAAAATACAATCATGGAACTGCTATTTGTTATGCATTCCAGCATTTAAAAAAATAATGTAAAATTTACTCAAAATGATACCTAAAAAATATAGGAGTTATCCAGCAAAAATCCTTGAATAAATACGTCCCTTAAAAATAAAATTGATATGGCTGATGGAAGGCGGCAAAAACTAAAGAATTCTCTTTGTCCTTTAGGCTATGTTCACACGGAGTATTTTGCAGGAGGAATGTCTGCCTCAAAATTCTGTTTGGAACTTTGAGGCAGATATTCCTCTCCCTGCACGCCGATTTTCACGGCGATTTTCGCGCCGTTTTTCGCCCGCGGCCATTGAGCGCCGCGGGCATAAAACACCGCAACATACGTTTTCTCTGCCTCCCATTGAAGTCAATGGGAGGTCAGAGGCGTAAACGCCCGAAGATAGGGCATGTCGCTTCTTTTTCCCGCGAGGCAGTTTTACTGCTCGCGGGAAAAAGACGCCGACGCCTCCCATTGAAATCAATGGGAGGCGTTTTCGGACCGTTTTTGCCGAGTTTTGCGACGCGGTTTCCGTGTGAACATAGCCTTAGACTTTAGATATGGATTTGGTGAAAATCTTGATTGGAATGGGAGATACAGAGTCCATGACCCTGATTTTATGGGTGCCCTTTTTACTCAGTCCACTTCTGTTATAGCAATGCTTTTACTTAGAGTCTCTGTCACCACATTATAAGTGCCCTATCTCCTACATAATCTGATCGGCGCTGTAATGTAGATAACAGCAGTGCTTTTTTATTTAGAAAAAACAATCTATTTTCACCAAGTTATAAGCGATTTTAGATTTATGCTAATGAGTTTCTTAATGCCCAACTGGGCGTGTTTTTACTATTGACCAAGCGGACGATGTTAAGAGAAGTGTATGACGCTGACCAATTAGTGACCAATCAGCGTCATACACTTCTCTCCATTCATTTACTCATCCTGCGTTGTTCACTATGTGCAGTCACATACTCACACATTAACGTTACTGAAGTATCCTGACAGTGAATAGACATCACTACCAGCCTGGACGCGATGTCTATTCACAATCCTGACACTTTGGTAACGTTTGTGTGGGACTTGTAGCACAGCACATCGAGATCACGCAGTAAGCTGTCATTTACACGCTTGCTGTGCTGTAAGTCCCACACAAACGTTACCGAAGTGTCGGTATTGTGAATAGATATCGCGTCCTGGCTGGAGGTGATGTCTATTCACTGTCAGGATACTTCAGTAACGTTAGTTAGTGTCTGGGTTTGCGGCTGCACATAGTGAACGATGCAAGATCACTATGTGCAGAGTAAATGAATGGAGAGAAGTGTATGACGCTAATTGGTCACTGTTTGGTCAGCGTCATACACTTATCTCCACAACGCCCACTTGGTCAAAAGTAAAAATACGCCCAGTTGGGCATTAAGAAAGTCATTAGCATAAAGCTAAAATAGGTCATAACTTGGTCAAAATAGATTGTTTTTCTAAATAAAAAGCACTGCTGTTACCTACATTACAGCGCCGATCACATTATGTAGGAGATAGGGCACCTATAATGTGGTGACAGAGCCTCTTTAATCCCCTATTACACCGGCCGATAATTGGCCGGTGCAGCAAGAGCCATTCAACGAGACATCATTGATCGGCGCTTGTTTGCTCCTGACACACGGAAACTAGCAAAAACTGGGCCCCATAGCAAAATCTTGACTGGGGCCCCCCCGGGTCCACAAGCAGCCCCCCTGTGCTATATAGCCCCGCCAATAGACAGTGTCACACCCCATTTGTAGATAGCGCCCCCACCTCCCCCTTGTAGATGGTGGCATACAGCCCCCCTGTAGATATCACCATAAAGCCCCCACTGTATATAGCACTATACAGCTCCCACTGTATATAGTGCCACACAGCCCCCTCCCTTGTATACAGTGCCACACAGCCTCCCTTAGTAAAAAGTGCAGCACACAGACCCCTGTAGATTGCGCCACACTCAGCCCCCTGTAGATAGAGCCACAGCCCCGCAGAGGGAGCAACCCAATGGTCCAAAAGCACCCATGCTATCAGACCGTGCCTAGCCTCCTTGGCTCTGGGCCAAGTCCCCCAACAAGTGCAGCACTACAGCAACAGACACCACCATACAGCACCACAACATGTGAACGGATGGAATGAGCTCACCTTGCCATGCGCCCCCAGTGGCCAACTGAGAGCACAAGCAAGAGCAGGAACACTTATGAGGTCATTCTTGAATTAAAATCAGCTGGGTATTTTTTCCAATGTGTGGAGCGCTGGTGCCAAGTGAAACAAAAGAACTGAGGAGGATAGACTATAGAATTTCAACATTGTGAGAAACTAGACATGGACCGCACATCCACAATATATACGTTGATCTGAGCTGCTAGGCATAATTTAGAAACATGAACGTGTTGAAATAAATATATCCTATATAACTACAGATCCAGAACCAAGCTCTGACATACATACAGTACCACAACCAAGCTCAGTACATAAATACAGCGCTAGAAACAAGCTAAGTACATATATACAGCACCAGAACAAAGCTAAGTACATATATACAGCACCAGAACAAAGCTCATACATATATACAGCACCAGAACATAGCTCAGTACATATATACAGCACTAGAACAAAGCCCATACATATATACAACACCAGAACCAACCTCAGTACATAAATACAGCACTACAACCAAGCTCAGTACATATGTACAGCACCAGAACCAAACTCATTACATATATCCACAGCACCAAAACCAATCTCATACATATATACAGCACCAAAACCAAGCTCAGTACTTACATACAGCATCAGAACCAAGATCAGTACATATATACAACACCAGAACAAATACAGCTCAATTTAGTGCAACCCCTGCCATATAGGTTTGTACGGCGTAAAACTACAGCTCCCAGCATGGCCCGAACAATGGTGAGGATAAGCTGGGAGATGCTGTTTCACAAAAAAAAAATCATACCACCCATCATCTCGCTGCAGATCATACAGTGACTACAGTACTGATTAGAGGCAGAATAAACATTTACATTAAGTGACTCACCGGTGACGTCTCGGATTCTAGTTCTTTTCTTCTCCCTCTGGTCCAGACATCTATGATGGATTTCTACCGACCATGACCCATTCTTGCAGTTTTCCGCTCAGATGTCTTCAGCTTCTCACTTTTAAAACATTTCTGCACCTATAAACGAAGTTAAAATTCTCAACACCTCTAAATATAATAAAGCACCATACACTGCACCTCTAACTATAATAGCGCCCTACACTGTGTCCCTGATTATAATGGTACCATACACTGTCACACACACACACACACACACACACACACACACACACACACACACACACACACACACACACACACACACACCGTGCCCCTGTAGATAGTGCCCCCATAGCCCCCTGTAGATAGTGACCCCCATAGAGCCTCTGTTGATAGTGACCTACATAGAAGCTCCTGTAGATAGTATCCCACATACAACCCTCTGTAGATAGTGCCCACCTATGGACTCCAGAGCTGCAAGGCAATAGTGCTAACCACTGATCTACCGTGCTGCCCTACATATAGCTTCCCCTATAGATAGTGCTCCACGTATAGCCCACCTCTGTAGATAGTGTCTCACATATAGCTCCCCTATATATAGTGTCACACATATAGCCCACCCCTGTAGACTGTGCCCTACATATAGCCACCCTGTTGCTAGTGCCCCACAGGTAACCCACCCCTGTATATGGTGTCCCATATATAGCCCACCCTATAGAAAGTAACTTAAATAAATAGCTCCCCTATATATACTGCTCTACATATAGCCCACCCCTGTATAGTGTCTCACATATAGTGCCCCACATATAGAACCCCTTGTAGATTGTGCCCCACATACCCACATATAGACCCCCCTGTATATAGTGGCCCACATATAGACAACCCCCCTGTAGATAGAGCCCCCACTATAGATAATGCCAGTCACAGTTTTATGAGAAAAAAAACAAAAAAACTTGACATACTCACATGATCTCGTTCCCACGCTGTTCGCTGGCGATGCAGATCTGCTCTCTTCTGAGCAGGTCTGCTGCAGCTGAACGAGCGTCGTCCAATGACGCTGATTAGTGGAGCAGAATGACTTTCCCCGTTAATCAGCGCCTTTCAAGCATGGAAGCAGCGCGATTACATCATCGCGCCGCTAGCCAATCAGCATCACTGTCAGGCGCTGGATGGTCGGGCATCGGAACATGCCCGGCCATTCAGCGCTAGTGCATGTATTTGGCTGTTGAGTTTTTACAACACTGGGGATCAGGGGCGTAACTAGGAAAGACTGGGCCCCATAGCAAACTTTTGACTGGGGCCCCCCCTCCCCTGGGCGTCACACAACCCCCCCTTGTAGATAGTGCCTTTTTTACAGCCCCCCTGTAGATAACGCCATACAGCCCCCACTGTGGATAACGCCATACAGCGTTCCCCCTCCCAAAAAATGCGACCTACAGCGTGTCCTACAAAAGACATGTATCCCCTCTCCACAGGACATCCACAGGATAGGGGATACATGTGTGATCGCTGGCAGCGATAGGGAGAACGGGGGACTGAAAGTCCCCCAATGTTCTCCATCACAAACCTCGGACTTCCGGCGTCTGCGCAGCTCACTAAAAATGAAAGGAGCGCTGGTCACGCATGCGCACAAGCACGACCGGCGCTCCATTCATTTCTACGGAGCTAAAAACACAGACCCCGGAAGTCCGAGGTTTGTGATGGAGAACTTCAGGGGACTTTCAGTCCCCCGTTCTCCCTATCGCTGCCAGCGATCACACATGTATCCCCTGTCCTGTGGAGATCCTGTGGAGAGGGGATACATGTCTTTTGTTTATACCTTTTTATGTCTTTTGTTGATACCTCCCTGCTTTGCTGTAGTGTTCAGTGGTGTCCCGCTGTAGCAGCCATAGCGGCAGCTAGCGGAGCCTCTGGCCATGGTGGGGGCCCGTTCCGGCGGGCGACACGGGCCCCCTCATGCCATGGGCCTGGTAGCAGCCACTACGGCTGCTATAGCGGTAGTTACTCCACTGCTGGGGATTCTTTTTCCGACAGGACATTTCCCCTGCTGTCCAATTTGATTCAGCCTGAATAAATTTGCCATGAATGTGCCCTGATTGCCCCCGAAAACGTGTGTTCGACTTTATGATGTTTTCTAGCACTTTTTCTTATCTGTAAAATGGCTGCCAACACTCATCGGTGGCCACCATTTGGCTTCTATTTGTTTGCTGTGAACCTCAATAGTTTTGGAAATTGCAAAATACAAAACGTTAAAGAAATTCTGACCGAATTTGCTCACAATAAGTTCTATTGACATGTTAATCTTTAGAGTTGACCGGGAGCTGGAACCCTTAACCGGTATCTTGAATGATTCTACTTTATCCAAGTTGTCAGAGTCGCTCTCATGATTTGGTTTTCATATTTTTCGGTGATACCTTATTAAGAGACCAGACACTATTTATTCAAGGGGGCTGCTAGCTCATATTACACGACCTGTACTAATATTACACGACACGTAGCATCATTACACGACCTGAACTGTCTATATACGACCCGTACAAACATTACACGACCTGTACCAAAATGACGCGACCCGCACTAACACTACGCGACCCGCACTAACACTACGCGACCCGCACTAACACTACGCGACCCGCACTAACACTACGCGACCCGCACTAAGACTACACGACCCGCACTAATACTACGCGACCCGCACTAACCCTACACGACCTGTACCAAAATGACGCGACCCGCGCTGAGACTACGCGACCCGCGCTAACACTACGCGACCCGCACTAACACTACGCGACCCGCACTAACACTACGCGACCCGCACTAACACTACGCGACCCGCACTAAGACTACACGACCCGCACTAACACTACGCGACCCGCACTAACCCTACACGACCTGTACCAAAATGACGTGACCCGCGCTGAGACTACGCGACCCGCGCTGAGACTACGCGACCCGCGCTGAGACTACGCGACCCGCGCTAACACTACGCGACCCGCACTAACACTACGCGACCCGCACTAACCCTACGCGACCCGCACAAACATTACACGACCTGTACCAAAATGACGCGACCCGCGCTG
Organism: Rhinoderma darwinii; assembly: GCF_050947455.1. Lineage (NCBI taxonomy): Eukaryota > Metazoa > Chordata > Amphibia > Anura > Rhinodermatidae > Rhinoderma > Rhinoderma darwinii. The sequence continues at coordinate 402,566,800 of NC_134690.1, forward strand.
AGACTACGCGACCCGCGCTGAGACTACGCGACCCGCGCTGAGACTATGAGATTCTATGAGAGTGATTAATCTCTCGCAGCACTCCCTTACTGGCACACAATTACAAGTCCTGAAGAAGGGCCTTAATTTTTGTCTCACTACACGACTTGACAAATTTACAGTGATTAAAGATCTGCATCTTTTTGGCAGGAAATTGATATATAAAAAGATCTTCTCACAACGAGATACTTACCCGAGTGGATCGGCAGAAGATCTGGGAATCCACTCTCCAGATTCATTAGACCTCATAGAACAAGAAGCAGCGACCCTGAGAGATCTAGAAGAACTACTATTAGACAACACTACCAGCGGAGATGTACACATAGTACAACCCCAGAGTAGAAAACACCTGAAAGCGAAATCGACCACTATGCCATCTATGGACACGTGTCCTGCAGTCAAAGTCTTTCTAGACTTGGTGAGTCAAGATATAATTTCTCTACCGCCTCATAGAATCAAGGATAACACCACCATTATGGAACGTCAGGCAATTCGTGAACTTCGGTCATGGAAAGACATTGTCTTTAAACAATCGGACAAGGGGGGGAATATAGTTATCTGGCCAAAAGATCAGTACATACGTGAGGCCAAGAGGCAGTTATCAGATAAACAATGCTATAAATCACTATGGGGGGATCCAACAGTTCAGTTTTTAGACGAATACAACGTTATGATCTCAGAAGGTCTTACATTGGGAGCAATCACTGTTAATGAAAAACAATTTCTATCTGTTAAGGACCCTAGGATTTCCACCTTCTATATGCTCCCTAAGGTCCATAAAAATCTCGATAACCCCCCAGGTAGGCCTATTGTCTCTGGTGTGGGAAATCTCACGGAGAAGTGTAACAAGTGGCTTGACAATGAACTCCGTGACATTGTGTTGGGATTACCTTCCCACACCAGAGACACTATGCAAATACTCAAAGAGTTAGATGGAATAAATCTCAATCAAGACGAAATTTTGGCAACCTGTGATGTGGAAAGTCTATATACCAGCATTGATCACTCCAGGGGCTGCTCTGCGGTAGACTATTTTCTGTCTAGGAATCAAAATCTGAACCCTATAAGGAAAAGCTTCATTCTCAGAGCACTGAGATTCATTCTTACACGTAATTATTTTATTTTTGACGGACGATTTTACCTACAGATTAGGGGCACAGCGATGGGAGCAGCTGTAGCTCCTACGTTTGCTAACATTTACCTTGGCTGGTGGGAAGAGGAAATAGTGTTTTCTGATGAGATGAAAATTTTGACAGATAATGTTTGCCTTTGGAGGCGCTATATTGATGACATATTTGTCATCTGGGGGGGCACAGTCACAGATCTGGAGCGCTTCATCATGGAATTAAACAACAATGACTTTAACCTTAAATTGACCCTTGTACACAATCAACAGTCGATTCCCTTTTTGGATATTCTCATTCATACAGATCTAGAGAGGAACCTCCACACTGATCTTTATAGAAAAGTAACCGCGACTAATAGCTTGTTGGCTGCTGAAAGCGCACACTCCAAAAACACGATTAGGGCAATTCCGAAGGGTGAATTCTTAAGATTGAGGCGTAATTGCTCAACCTTTTCTATTTTTAAAAAACGAGCAGTGGAACTGAAGGCTAGATTACAGGCAAGACTCTATTCTAACCGTAATATCAAAAAGGCCTACAACATAGCCTTAAGAACGAACCGTGAAGAACTTCTTACTCCTAAAAAAACACAAGCCGAGAAAGATAATCAAATAACTGAATGCCCTATACAGCCCAGGTTTATTACTAACTACAATGCAGACTGGGACAGCATGATGCAGATCATTAACAAACACTGGCATGTCCTCAAATCTGACCCTAATTTAAATGTGGTTCTGGGAGAGAGAGCCCTATCGGGGTATCGTAAGGGAACCAGCATATCAAATCTCTTGGTCGCAAGTCATTTTACACGAGGCGACATTTCTAAGAAAGTCCAGAACAATGGGTTTTTCCCATGTAAACTATGTAAGGCATGCAGAATCCTGACTCCAACCAAGCAATTCATTGATGGATTTGGGGTACAGTACAAGATCAGAGAATATATGAACTGTAATTCCGAGGGAGTAGTGTACTGTTTGGAGTGTCCCTGCGGCTTGAAATACGTGGGCAAAACGATCAGAGCACTAAAAATCCGCATTGGAGAACATATCAGGACGATCATAAACTATGATAGAACTGAGAAGGAATGTAAACTCCAAAAGAAAATATTCACACCTACCCCAATTGCAAGACATTTCAAAGAGAGACACAATCTGGAATGGCGGACTCTAAAAGGTTGGGCCATTTCTAAAATTAATATGGGTATCAGAGGAGGCAACCTCGATGAGGCTCTTTTGAGAAGAGAAAGCGAGTGGATATTCCGTATGAACTCCGTTAAACCGTTTGGCCTAAACGATAATTTTAATTTTGGTTGTTTTCTTTGATCTCTGAGCGAAAGTGACCAGGAATTATAACAGAACATCTCTTTACTGTATAGGTATGACGGGATTGATAATTATTTCCGCCATTACACTTATGTGACTGTCTGCTTCCGATATACACAGTAATCAATTTGTACCATCCTAGTATCATGGACTTATGAGTCTATACACATTAGATGTAATTATGCTTAACAGCATTGAACATATTATTTTTACAACCTATCAACCTTCCTTCTCTTCTCACCTAACATGGTGTAAGATTCATTTGTTTTTATCACAACTGTAATCATTGATTGAATTATGCATATACTTGATCTACAGCTGTTGTCTCAGGCTGTACATCAAAATCAAAACTACTGGACAAACAGATTAATACTGATATTTTTGTTAATAATAACTTTTATCACCTTCCCTTTCCAAAATAATTGCTGCATGTTTATTTCTGCAATGATAGTTTCATATGTGTAATTGTTTTGTGAGCACAAAGCATAATCCTCGTACTTTCCGTCGTGAATTGACTGATTCTTAGATCAGGCAATGTTACTTTAACATTGATACATTCCTAGAACTAACAGGAAGTATCACGTTGCACTGTCACACTGTTTCCAATCTACAATTGTCTTGATTGGTCTCTATTCCTGTCAATCAGGAATTTTTAGTATATCTGGGCCGTGAGTCCGGCGGCCACCACCCCTGGAAGAAGCCGGAAGTTCCGGCGAAACGCGCGTCGGGTGTTTTATTATCAACAATGTTTCATGCTCTAACACTAACTCCGTTATTTGAGACACTAGTCTCCAACTAACAACTGTGGCAGAATATCTGCTAAGAGACAGGGACTCCTCTATGCCTCTATCACTGAAGCTGCACATAGTACGTGCGCTCAGTCAATTATAGCAGCTCAAACGAAGGGACCGGGCTGCTCTGGACGTGCTGAATAGCACCCAGACAGCTGATCCCGGCACACAGGCTTCAACTCCCCGGTCGTTGGTCACGAACGGCACTGTCTATTGTGTGCCGTAATGATCAACGAGCAGCTTCAAAGACCGCAGAGACTGTCATTTCAACAGTCTCTTGTTGACACTGTACACACAGTGTGTGCCTAGGGAACCGCAGCAGCCTGCAGTGGGGGACCGTGCTGAGCTGTACTGGATGTGCTGTTAGCACCCAGACAGCTGATCCGGGCTCAACACTGTAAACTCCCTTTCTGATCACGAACGGCACTACTCCCTGTATGCCGTAGTGATCAACTAGAAGCTCCACAGGAATGCAGAGACTGTCATCCTGAAAGTCTCTCCTCGATGCAGCACACAGTGTGTGCCCAGTGAGCCGTAGCAGCCTGCAGTGAGAGTCCGTACTACGCTGTACTGGATGTGCTGACAGCACCCAGACAGCTGATCTCGGCTCTGCTCTG